>NC_057392.1:41548543-41656254 GCF_019320065.1 Cervus canadensis
ATTGTGATCCACACAGTCAAAGGCTTTGGCATAGTCAATAAAGCAGAAATAGATGTTTTTCTGGAACTCTCTTGCTTTTTCGATGATCCAACAGATGTTGGCAATTTGATCTCTGGTTCCTCTGCCTTGTCTAAATCCATTCTTCTAGTCGTTTGCTGACATTTTTTCTGCTGCTTTTAAAAAAGTATGTCCTTTAATGGTACCTTTTAATGAATATGTTCAGTAAATATTATTAACTAGGAAGTAACATTTCACACTTAACAAATTGGGCTTCCCAGGTGGTGCTAGTGGTAAAGAATTCGCCTGCCAATACAGGAGAAAATCCCTGGGTCGGGAAGATCCCCTGGAGAATGGCATGGCAATCCACTGTAGCCTGGGGGGCTACAGTCCATGGGGTCGCAAAGAGTCGGACACGACTGAGCGACTCAGCTCTTCAGCTCTTATGTATTAGTTTGGTTCTTTTTCCACTTAAGATTTTATGCACATTTAGATACACAAATGTAGATCACCAAGTTATCATTTTAGTAGTTATATGCTTACATTATTTTACTTTATATTTTGCCAAACCAACCCTCAAATCAGGGCATTTGCATTGCACTCAGATTTTTTTGTTATTAATGGCACAGAGATAAATATCAATATTTAAACAACTTTTTTGTTTAAAATTATTTCCTCACGCATTACTAAAAGAAGTTGTATAGGAAAATATAAACAGTTTTAATACTTTTTGCCTGTATAGACTACACTACAGAAAGATTCTTAGTTACTGTGTTCTGAAGACTGGACTAGTATGCCTGTTTTTCCATTGCCTCTCCAGGAAGGGTTTTACTCCTTTTATTTTAATCTAATGTGTGAGTGCATGCTAAGTCGCTTCAGTTGTACCCGACTCCTTGTGACTTTATGGACTGTAGGCCACCAGGCTCCTCTGTCCATGGGATTCTCTAGGCAAGAATACTGGAGTAAGTTGAAATGTTCTCCTCCAGAGGATCTTCCTGACCCAGCAATTGAACCTGCATCTCCTATCTCCTGCACTGGCAGGCGGGTTCTTTACTACTAGCACCATCGGGAAGCCCTTTTTCAATCTGACAAATATTGTTTTATCTCATTCCTGATGAATTTCTTAAATATATTTATTAAAAGGAAGTATAATGGCTTAAGTTGCCTCTGGCATAAGACTGCCAGGGTTTAAATTGTTGTTCTGATATATGACTTTCATGAATTTACTTTCTTTCTGCCTCAATACTCTATGTTTAAAATAATATGGTACAATAATGGTACTTACCTCAAAGGCATATTGTGAAGATAAAATGAGTTAAGGCTTTAGAATTCTTCCTGCCATTTGGTAAACACTCCTGGTAGTTCAGTCAGTAAAGAATCTGCCTGCAGTGTAGGAGACGCGGGTTCAATCCCTGGGTCAGGAATATCCCCTGGAGAAGGAAATGGCAACCCACTCCAGTATTCTTGCCTAGAGAATTCCATGGACAGAGGAGCCTGGCGGGCTACAGTCCATGGGGTCTCAAAGAGTAGGTATTTTGAAGCACAAATGTTTAACTACTGTATAATTCTTCAAAGTAGTATGAGTCCTAGTTTATTCAGTTTTTCTTAAATAGACATTTGAATGATTTCTAGTTTGTTGCTATCACCAGCAACAACATGTAATAGCATACCTATCTTCATGTAATTGTGGTTTTCTGATAGAACTTAAACTTTATGTTGAGTATTGAGATTCATCCATTATATTTATTGCAAATATTTGTTTATTGCTTATATTTTGACTCTCTGCATGTGTTAAAACTTCAAACTGAAAACGAAAATACATCTCTCTCTCTCCCCATCCCCCACTTCCCCTTTACTCACATATCTCACAGATAGTACATGTAAAGTTTATATAATGGAAGCAGAAGTTTCATGAAACATACTCTTTACCACATTCCATATACTTTGATACTTTCTGTTCTAGCTTATTCTAAGCATTTCACTTTTTTTTTTTTCATTTATTTTTATTAGTTGGAGGCCAACCATTTCACAACATTGCAGTGGGTTTTGTCATACATTGACATGAATCAGCCATAGAGTTACACGTATTCCCCATCCCGATCCCCCCTCCCACCTCCCTCTCCACCCGATCCCTCTGGGTCTTCCCAGTGCACCAGGCCCGGGCACTTGTCTCATGCATCCCACCTGGGCTGGTGATCTGTTTCACCATAGATAATATACATGCTGTTCTCTCGAAACATCCCACCCTCGCCTTCTTCCACAGAGTCCAAAAGTCTATTCTGTACATTTGTGTCTCTTTTTCTGTTTTGCATATAGGGTTATCGTTACCATCTTTCTAAATTCCATATATATGTGTTAGTATGCTGTAATGTTCTTTATCTTTCTGGCTTACTTCACTCTGTATAATGGGCTCCAGTTTCATCCATCTCATTAGAACTGATTCAAATGAATTCTTTTTAATGGCTGAGTAATATTCCATGGTGTATATGTACCACAGCTTCCTTATCCATTCATCTGCTGATGGGCATCTAGGTTGCTTCCATGTCCTGGCTATTATAAACAGTGCTGTGATGAACATTGGGGTGCACATGTCTCTTTCAGATCTGGTTTCCTCAGTGTGTATGCCCAGAAGTGGTATTGCTGGGTCATATGTTCATTTCATTTTTAGAAAAATGCTTGTAGAGACCCTCTGAATTGATTTCAAATTACTAGTTCATTGAGACCCACAGTCTGAAAAGCTCTGCCCTCTTCCTCTCCCAGCCTGTGGCGAACTAATCTATAGAGGCTGGCACCCATTTTTGAGTTTCCCTGTCTGGCAAGCTGGTAGCCTATTAGAACTGAAGACTTCCCTTGAACTTCAGCCCAATTAAGTAAGGTCTGGTTCTTATCCATCTTTTCGCAAGAGTTGAGACCCACCTACTATACCTGCCCCAAACAAACAGGTGGTCTCAAAGTAAACCACTGCCCCAGATGTCAACCACCTGACTTTGAATGTCACTGTCTGCTGCCATGCCTAACCCACCAGATTGATAATAGCCCCACTTGTACCCATTTGCCTAAGATTAACAGGGAAATAATTTTAAGACTGTTGGCTCACTTCCATGTTGACACTTAAGGGAGGTCACTCTGTCAGAAGGGAACTGTTTCCAGGCAATGCTAGCACTTAAAGTCCGGAAGGGACAGGATCATAATTTTCCAAGTTCAGTTTATTTAGATCTCTGCCCAGCCTGAGTTTGGGAGTACAGGATAGGGGTGGGGAGATGGAACTGTGTTGCTAGGATCCAGGTAGAATTGGGGCTCTAACCAAATGGACTAGAATCCAGGGCAGAACTCTGGGCAAACAGGAGGAGGTCAAGTACAGATGACTAAGCACAGCATGTTGAAGTATGCAGTACTATAGTGACACTTGGGTTGCTGAGGCCCACCTGAAACTCACAACAAATGACAAAATTGTATCTAGGTCCCACCAGCTGGTGGATCTAGGCTCCTGCCTTGATCAAGATCAGCTCAGGAACAGGGTGACCCTAAGCATGTAGATTGAGGGCATCCAGGCCTTCAGCTGAGAGTGCCAGGGCAGGCAGGGACTCATAGGAAATAATCATGACGAAAAATTCCTTGACTGCTACATTAAAGCTGGGAATATAATTCTTCCCCTGGGCATTTGACGCAGGACCTATGAGGAGACCATACTGATTAAACAATTTAAATGCAAATTGATATGATCAAGATTGGAGGAGCATATCAGATCAGCAGATTTTTCTCAATTAGGAAAAGAAGAAACTTGTTCTAGTCTTGAAAAGAGTTTTCTGACAGGTAAGTTTACTCATTCACTCACTCCTCTGCCCATTCATTCATTTATAATGTAGGACACACTTAACTAAGGGATACCTGCTTTCATTTACTCTTGCATTGTCAGATGTGCACACTGTCATATTTTCTTGGTATCTCTGGATATTACGAACAGAAGGGCAGGTGTAAGGTACTTGTATTATACAACTTAAATGTGCAGATTGCTCAGGCAACATTGTTTGACTTTAGTGTCAGCGGGCCCCTGATGACAACTGAAAAGTGCTCAAAAGTCAGTTTTACATGAAAAGTAAGTTTATGTTTTTCCTCTGTTGGTAGGTAACTCCCTATATAGCAGCAAAATACAGATAGTAATGACAAATTCCTGAAAGTAAACTGTAGGAGATGAAAATATTCAACACCTAAACCCAGATGTCAGCAGAGATGCCATCTCTGCTTATGTCCTTTAAGATTTAAGAAATAACTTGTCCTTTACTCCATCCACTTCCTGCCTGCATTTTGAGGAGGCAGCACTGTGCTCTGCCATCCTTGGGTAGCAGGGCCAGGAAACTCATGTGGTCATGGTCACTTGGCTTCAGTTCTGGTTTTCAGTGTCTTGTTTTCATCTAACCCAGCAGCTCTTTCTTCCCTGTGTTCTACTGTCTGACCCAATGTAAAGCTCAGTTCTCTTGTTTTGTCTCTCCTCTCTTCTCTTTCCCACCTCCCAAATGTCACATGAGACATTTGAGTATGCAGAGATCAAATTGGCAACATCCATTGGATCATTGAAAAAGCAAGAGAGTTCCAGAAAAACATCTATTTCTGCTTTATTGACTATGACTATGTCAAAGACTTTGACTGTGTGGATCATAACAAAGTGTGGAAAATTCTGAAAGAGATGGGAATACCAGACCACCTGACCTGCCTCTTAATCTGTATGCAGATCAAGAAGCAACAGTTAGAACTGGACATGGAACAACGGACTGGTTCCAAATAGGGAAAGGTGTACATCAAGGCTGTATATTGTCACCCTGCTTATTTAATTTATATGCAGAGTACATCATGAGAAATGCTGGGTTGGATGAAGCACAAGCTGGAATCAAGATTGCCTGGAGAAATATCAATAACCTCAGATATGCAGATGATACCACCATTATGGCAGAAAGTGAAGAAGAACTAAAGAGCCTCTTGATGAAAGTGAAAGAGGAGAGTGAAAAAGTTGGCTGAAAACTCAACATTCAGAAAACTAAGATCATGGTATCTGGTCCCATCACTTCATGGCAAATGGATGGGGAAACAATGGAAACAGTGACAGACTACTTTTTTGGGCTCCAAAATCGCTGCAGATGGTGACTGCAGCCATGAAATTAAAAGATGCTTGCTCCTTGGAAGAAAAGTTATGGCCAACCTAGAGAGCATTTAAAAAGCAGAGACGCTCCTTTGCCGACAAAGGTCTGTCTAGTCAAAGCTATGGTTTTTCCAGTAGTCGTGTATGGATGTGAGAGTTGGACTATGAAGAAAGCTGAGCACTGAAAAATTGATGCTTTTGAACTGTGGTGTTGGAGGAGACTCTTGAGAGTCCTTTGAACTGCAAGAAGATCCAACCAGTCCATCCGAAAGGAAATCAGTCCTGAAAATTCATTGGAAAAACTGATGCTGAAGCTGAAACTCCAATACTTTGGCCACCTGATGTGAAGAACTGACTCAATGGAAAAGACCCTGATGCTGGGAAAGACTGAAGGCAGGAGGAGATGGGGATGGGGGACGACAGAGGACGAGATGGTCGGATGGCATCACCAACTCAATGGACATGAGTTTGAGTAAACTCTGGGAGTTGGTGATGGACTGGGAAACCTGGTGTGCTGCAGTCCATGGGGTTGCAAAAAGTTGGACATGATTGAGTGACTGAACTGAAAGTTCACTGAAGACATGGGGTGAAATGGAGGTTTATAAAAACATTAGATATTGCTTATCCTGCCATCATTTCTTCCTCCCTCTTCCTCCCCAACCAAAACTCATGAACCTTTAGTCTGTAGGTAGGGAGGTGGTGGTGCTTGCTTGATATCATTAAAACTCCCTGAAATCTAAAACAAAGGGACCCTTTCTGCAATTAACAGCACCCAATAACTGGTAGATGTTTTGACTTCTCAGTCTTTCTTTCTATCCTTCTTATATCAATTGGAACAATTCACGTCACCCTGTAAAAGGGGGGGAAAAAGGTCAGTTGGGTTTAAAATATACTTTAAAAATCATTATGCTAATATGGATTTATTAATATAGACAAACCCCATGTTAGCTTTCAATGGATTGCATGTGATCATAGTTATTACACTGTTTAAAAATACATAAATTTTTAGTAGACAACTGCAAAGAGGAAAAACATGGCCCATAATTTTCCCAAGTTGCCTCTGTTGATACAATACCCAGATTTTGATGATTTTTTTCTGCTACCTTTCTGGTTTTCTGGAATTATAGGGTACTCATACCAATGAGTACAAGGAGAAATGATACTTTGACCAAGAATCCTGACCTGGATCTGTCAGTGGGATCGAAAACATCAAATCACAAATCAGGAACTGGCTGGGCTAAGGCAACCGAACAACTGATGGTAGAAAGTCTCCGAGGAAAGAGTGAAATTAAAGGTGGTCCATGGCTAGAATTCAAGGCAACCATAGATGATGCTAGACCCAAGAAATGACATGTATGGAAATCAAGATCCAAGAAAAACTCTTATATCTGAGCAGGAAGGGTTGAAAGAGACTAGGAGGAGTACAAGAGTGGGTGTCATAGATTCAGATGCTGTGGTCTAGGAAGTGTTTGTCACCACAGAGCTCTACTTAGAGGCCCTTGGGTTTCCCCTGTGGGTGAGCCTCTGCTGTTCCACAAAACCTTAGCCTTTGTAGGTAGGCAGCTGCAGGTTCTACACTCAGTCAAGAGGCAGTCACTGTAATTAGTGGAGTCCAGGATCTCCTGGCTCTATGGAATGATATTGGTAGACTCATAATAGGATTAGGACAGTCAGAATCATTAAGGATAGCTAGGAGGTCAGTCTGTACTCTTCAGTCTATAAGGCCTAGGTGAGGCTGAAGGTCAGGAAACCAAGAATAGCAGCTCTGTTATAGACAATTTGAGTTGAAGTTTCTGTTACTTGCATCTAAAAGCATCTTAACTAATTGTGTGTGCACACACATGCACATGTGTGTATTTTAATACATATGGATGTATGAAACAAATTATGAATGCCTTTAGAAATAAAATGTTAAAGGTTGTTATCATAAAGGAGCTTATGTATGGTTTCATTTTTTGCCTTCTCTTTCTTTTTTAAACAATAAACTTACACATATCAGTCAAGGTTCTTACAAACAACAGAGGCTGACCAAGGCTGATTTTAGTGGAAAAGGAAATTATTTAAAGGATATTTGGAACTCACAGAACTTGTAGTCTGGAAGAACAAGTTTAAGAGGAAGGAAATAACTAGGGAACCCCAAACTGAACCAGGAACTCTTCTGATAAGGACATGGCTGTTACTGCCACTAACTCCTGGTCACCACAGCTCACAGGGCTGCCCAGCTTTCAGTGCTGGCTACTACTGCTGCTAACCAGAAGCTCTTCTGCGCTCACCTGTCACCAGAAATGGACACATGCTTCTTTGTGATAACCCATTCTTCAAGGTCCAGGAAGTTCACATTTGTTTGACTGATCTTAGGGCATTCTCCCATGCTCAAGGACAGAGAAACTGGAAAGTGAGAATCTGCAAGATTTGCTCCCATCAAGACTCATAGATAGGGAGTTCTCCAAATACAGAAAGGCAAAAAATAAAACATTTTCTTTACTTTTGTAATTGTTTCAAAAAGTAATAAAGCAAAACAAAACAAAAAACTCCAACCCATACAAAACCAAATCAAACCAAACCAAAACAAAGGTGTAACATCCATGTAAGCACTTTGAGAAAGACCATTATTTTTGTAAATAAGAAAAATAGATGCACACAATATTTTACACATTTGAGGAAAAAAAATTCATGAAGTCATCTGAATGTGTATACTTTTCATATTTGAAACACATTTATCTCACATTTTCTGGTTTGCTAACCAGAAGTTCAGCCCAAAATACATGCCATTTTTACACTCTCTCTGATGAATTTATAGTTACTAAAGGCTATTTATTCTAATGTACTAACAGGTAAATTATATATAGTCTGATGTTTTAAGCAGCTGACCTTCCTATAAGCATGGCTAAGGGAATAACAAAGAATGCTACTCTACTCAGTAATTTTTTGCCATCAAAAATAGAAATCTTTAAATTGTCAAAGAATAATATGTACTTGGAATATTCACTAGAATTAGCAATAACTATATTTAAACAATCAATTTAGAGCAAGATCCAAAGGAATCAAGTTAGATTTATTCCAAAGATGCAAGAATAGTACAACATTCACAAATCAAACAGTGTGCACCACCACATTAACAAAAGGAAGGATAAAAATAACATGATCAACTCAATAGATGCAGAAAAAGAATTTGACAACATTCAACATCATTTCATGATAAATACTGTCATCAAAGTGGATATAGAGGGACCATATCTCAACATAATGTAGGCCATTTATAAGAAACCCACCACTAAACTCACACTCAGTGGTGAAAAACTGAAAGCCTTTCCTCTACATTTAGAAACAAGATAAGGATGTTCACTCTTACCACTTCTATTTAACAGAGTGTTGAAAATCCTAGCCATAACAGTCAGACAAGAAAAAGAAATAAAAAGCATACAGATTGGAAGGGAAGAACTAAAACTGTCACTATTTACAGATGACCCAATACTTTATATAGAAAAATCTAAAGTCTCCACCACAAAACTATTAGAACTAATAAACAAATTCAGTAAAGTTTCAGAATGCAAGATTAATTTAGAGAAAAAAGTTGCATTTCTATATACTAATAATGAACTATCAGAAAGAGAAAGCTAAGGGGAATTCCCTGTTGGTCCAGTGGTTAGAACTCATTGCTTTTCCTGACAGGTCCTGGGTTCAGTCTCTGGTTGGGGAACTAAGACCCCACAAGCCGCAAGATGCAGCCAACGCCCGCTCCCCCCTACAAAAATAGAAAGGTTTTTTAAAAAATCATGCTAAAAATACATCAAAAAGATTAAAATATCTAGAAATCAATTTAACCAAGGCAGTATAATCTGAAACATATGAAACATCAGTGAAGGAAATTGGAAGATGATACAAATAAATAAATGGAAAGATTATCCTCTGCTCTTGAACTGGAAGAACTGATATTGTACGTCCATACTACCTAAAGTAATCTATAAGTTTAATGCAATGCCTCTCAAAATACCCATGACATTTTTCACAGAACAAGAAAAAATAATTCCAAAATTCATATGGAACCACAAAAGATCCCAAATTGTCAAAACAATCTTGAGAGAAAAGAACAAAGCTGACAGTGTCACACTTCCTGACTTCAGACTATTCTACAAAGCTACATAATCAAAACATAGTGGTGGTGACACATGGACCAACAGAGCTAATAGAGAAATGAATCCACGCGCCTGTGGCCAACGGACCCATGACAAAGGAGGCAACAGTATACAATGAAGAAAACAATCTCTTCAACAAATGGTGCTGGGAAAGCTGGATGGTTACACATAAAAATGAAATTAAAACATTTTCTCAAACCATATACAAACATAAACTTGAAATGGATTAAGGACCTAAATGTAAGATCTGAAACTACAAAAGTCCTAGAACAAACATAGGTGGAAAACTCTTTGACATAAATTATAGCAATACTTTTTCGGATCTGTCTTCTCAGGCAAAAGAAATAAAAACAAAATAAACAAATGGGACCTAATTAAACCTAAAAGTTTTTGCATGGCAAAGGAAGCCACTGACAAAATGAGAAGACAACCTATGGAATGCAAAAATAAAAACAAACTGTAGATGATATGGCTGCCAAGCAGTTACTATCCAACTACATAAATAGCTCATATACCTTAATACCAAAAATTCAAACAACTTACTAAAAAAATAGGCAGAAGACCTAAATAGACATTTTTCAAGGAAGATATACAGATGTTTAATGCACATGAAAAGATGCTCAACATTGCTAATTATCAGAGGAATGATATTCAACACAATGAGATATCACCTCACACCTGTCAGAATGACTATCATTAAAAAGACTACAAGCAACCAGTGTTGGAGAGAATGTGGAGAACCTAGACGGCACTTTAAAAAGCAGAGACATCACTTTCTCGACAAAGGTCCATGTAGTCAAAGCTATGGTTTTTCCAGTAATCACATATGGATGTCAGAGTTGGACCATAAAGAAGGCTGAGTGCCAAAGAATTGATGCTTTCGAATTGTGGTGCTGGAGAAGACTCTTGAGAGTCCCTTGGATAACAAGGAGATCAAACCAGTCAATCCTAAAGAAAACCAACCTTTAGGATTCATTGGAAGGACTGATGCTAAAGCTGAAGCCCCAATACTTTGATCACCTGATGCAAAGAGCTGACTCATTGGAAAAGACTCTGATGCTGGGAAAGATTGGGGGCAGAAGGAGAAAGGGGCAATAGAGGATGAGATGGTTGGATGGCATCATCGACTCAATGGACATGAGTTTGAGAAAACTCCGGGAGATAGTGAAGGACAGGGAAGCCTGGTGTGCTGCAGTTTATGGGGTCATAAAAAGTTGGACACAACTTGGCAAGTGAAACACAGCAACAATGTGGAGAAAAGAGAACCCTTGTACATTGTTTGTGGGAATTGTACACTGATGCAGCCATTATGGAGAACAGTATAGAGGGTCTTCAAAAAACTAAAAATAGAATTACCTTATGATCCAGCAATTCTACTTCTGAGTAGATATCTAGAAAAAAAAAATGAAAACACTATTTCAAAAAGATACATGTGAGAAGGCAAGGGTGGGATGTTCTGAGAGAACAGCATTGAAACAAGTATACTATCAAGGGTGAAACAGATCACCAGCCCAGGTTGGATGCATGAGACAAGTGCTCAGGGCTGGTGCACTGGGAAGACCCAGAGGGATGGGATGGGGAGGGGGGCGGAAGGGGGGATCGGGATGGGGAACACATGTGGATCCATGGTTGATTCATGTCAATGTATAGCAAAAACCACTACAATATTGTAAAGTGATTAGCCTCCAACTAGTAAAAATAAATGGAAAAAAAAAAAAGATAGACGCACTGCATCTTCATAGCAGTACTACTTAAAATGGCCAAGATATGGAAGCAACCTAAATGCCCATCAACAGACTGAAGAGATAAGGAAGATGTGGTACATATAGACAGACACACACAAAAAAAGTCAGTCATAAAAAAGAATGAAATTCTGCCATTTACAGCAACACATAGGGCAGACCTACAGAATATTATGCTTAGTGAAATAAGTCAGAGAGAGATAAATATCATAACAAAGTCATTTATATATGGAACCAAGAAAAAAATAAACAAACATAAATAACAAAACAGAAACAGCCTCACAGATATGAAAACAAACCAGTGGTTACTGAAGGGGAGAGAGGAGGGGAAGAAGCAAGTTAGGGTATGGGATTAGGACATACAAACTACTGTGTATAAAATAGATAAAAAACAGAATATATCATATAGTGCAGGGAACTGTAGCCATTATCTTGTAATAATTTTTAATGGAGTATAATCTTAAAAATACTGAATCACTATGCTGTCCACCTAAAACTAATATTATATTATAAATCAACTATATGTTAATTTAAAAAGTAGCATTTCAAAAATTGTGAAGAATAATTTGTATCCAAAGCAGCCACTGGAATTAGCAATAACTAGGGCTTCCCTCAGAGAAAGCAATGGCACCCCACTCCAATACTCTTGCCTGGAATATCCCATGGATGGAGGAGCCTGGTGGGCTATAGTCCATGGGGTGACTAAGAGTCAGATACGACTGAACGACTTCACTTTCACTTTTCACTTTCATGCATTGGAGAAGGAAATGGCAACCCACTCCAGTGTTCTTGCCTGGAGAATCCCAGGGACGGGGGAGCCTGGTGGGCTGCTGTCTATGGGGTCGCGCAGAGTCAGACACGACTGAAGTGACTTAGTAGTAGCAGCAGCAGTAGCAGGGCTTCCCTAGTGGCTCAGAGGTTAAAGCGTCTGCCTGCAATGCAGGAGACCTGAGTTTGATCCCTGGGTTGGGAAGATCCCCTGGAGAAGGGAATGGCAACCCACTCCAGTATTCTTGCCTGGAGAATCCCATGGGCGGAGGATCCTGGTGGGTTACAGTCCATGGGGTCCCAAAGGGTTGGGCATGACTGAGTGACCTCACATCATTCACATCATATTTAAACAAGCAATTTTTTAAAAAGTATTTTTATCTATTCATTATTTATTTATTTTTGGCTGCATCTTTGTTGCTGAACTCATTGCGGCAAGTGGTGGCTAATGTCTAGTTGCAGTGTGCAGACTTCTCATTGTGGTGACTTCTCTTGTTGCGGAATATAGGCTCTAGGGCACGGGTTCTGCAGTTGTGCCCAGGGCTTAGCTGCCACACAGCATGTGGGATCTTCCCGGATCAGGGATTGAACCCACGTCCCTTGCATTGGCAGGTAGATTCTCAACGTTTGGACCATCAGGGAAGCCTTAAACAAGCAATTTAAAGCAAGATTCAAAGAAATCTAAAGACCTCAGTACAATAAATATATTTGTCTCAATCTCCTTCAGATTTTCTCTCCTATGTTTTCTGAATCCAAGCACTAGAACAATTTTCTTTAAAACGCCAATTTCATCATGTCATTCATGTGCAGAAAATCTTTCACTATCTCTCTGTGCCTTTAGGAAAAATCCAGACTCCTGAGCTGGCATTAAGACTTTTCTTCAGTGTGGCAGTCCCTGTATCTTTCCTGCTACATGTCTCACCACCATAGTTAAAGCCAAATGGATCACTGAACTAGCCTTGTGCTTTCCGCCTCTGTGCTCTGTTCATACGCTCTTCTCCACACAGTAAGCTTACACCAGCTCCTCCTACCCACACCAATTTTACTTATTTCTAAAAACTGGACAGCAAGGAGATCAAACTAGTCAATCCTAAAGGAAATCAACCCTGAATATTCATTGCAAGGACTGATGCTCAAGCTGAAGCTCCAATACTTTAGCCACCTGATGGGAAAAGCCGACTCACTGGAAAAGACCCCGATGCTGGGGAAGATTGAGGGCAGGGGGAGAAGTGGGCAACAGAGGGATGAGGTGGTTGGATGGTATCACCGACTCATGGACATAAGTTTGAGCAAACTCCAGGAGATAGTGAACACAGGGAAGCCTGGCATGCTATAGTCCGTGGGGTCGCAAAGAGTTGGACATAGCAGTGTTTGAACAGAAACTGGGCTCATATCTCATGTTCTGTGTGGACTTCTCTGACTCTCAGCCTAGTTGAATCAATCCTTTGAATTCCAATAGCAAAACCCATCCACCTTTCCAGTTCTTAATGGTGACATTAGGTTGTGAATTGTATCTCCATTTGTGACCACTAAGAACTAAAGCAGGAGATTGCAAACTTTAATTGAAACAATTAATTAATTGAAACAATTTTAAGGTTCTTTGCTACTTTAACACCACCCTCTATCACTTGAGTTCTGATGGACTTGCTAGATGCGGAGCCATCTCTGCAGCACTGGTGATTACACACAACCATACACAGAAACCTGTATACAGGTCAGGAAGCAACAGTTAGAACTGGACATGGAACAACAGACTGGTTCCAAATAGGAAAAGGAGTATGTCAAGGCTGTATATTGTCACCCTGATTATTTAACTTATATGCAGAGTACATCTTGAGAAATGCTGAGCTGGAGGAAGCACAAGCTGGAATCAAGATTGCCAGGAGAAATAGCAAAAACCTCAGATATGCAGATGACACCACCCTTATGGCAGAGAGTGAAGAAGAACTAAAGAGCGTTTTTATGAAAGTAAAAGAGGAGAGTGAAAAAGTTGGCTTAAAGCTCAACATTCAGAAAACTAAGATCATGGTATTCAGTCCTATCACTTCATGGCAAATAGATGGGAAAAGAATGGAAACAGCGGCTGACTTTATTTGGGGGGCTCCAAAATCACTGCAGATGGTGATTGCAGCCATGAAATTAAAAGACACTTACTCCTTGGAAGGAAAGTTATGACCATCCTAGACAGCATATTAAAAAGCAGAGACATTACTTTGTCCACAAAGGTCCATCTAGTCAAAGCTATGGTTTTTCCAGTAGTCATGTATGGATGTGAGAATTGGACTATAAAGAAAGCTGAGTGCCGAAGAATTGATGCTTTTGAACTGTGGTGTTGGAGAAGACTCCTGAGAGTCCCTTGGACTGCAAGGAGATCCAACCAATCCATCTTAAAGCAGACCAGTCCTGGGTGTTCATTGGAAGGACTGATGTTGAAGCTAAAACTCCAATACTTTGGCCACCTGATGCGGAGAGCTGATTTGAAAAGACCCTGATGCTGGGAAAGATGGAGGGCAGGAAGAGAGAAGAGAAGGGGATGACGGAGGATGAGATGGTTGGATGGCATCACCGACTCAATAGACACGGGTTTGGGTGGACTCCGGCAGTTGGTGATAGACAGGGAGGCCTGGCGTGTTGTGGTTCATGGGGTCGCAAAGAGTTGGACACAACTGAGTGACTGAACTAAAAACTAAAATATGGGTCTACCCAGGCACTGGAGAAGGGAATAGCAACCCAGTCCAATATTCTTGCCTGAAAACTCCTGTGAACAGAGGAGCCTTGCGGGCTCCAGTCCCCAGAGCCACAAAGAGTCAGACACGACTAAAGCAATTTAGCACACATGCATGGTCATGGGTCTGCCCAGGAGTATATCTCACTGTGTGATTCCAAGTGCAGCATCCCATCATTCACTCAGTCTGCCTTTTCATCCAGTACTCAGGGATCATGGTGGAGACCCCAAGCTTGTAAGACATTGAGAGCCTTGTACAAAGATAAAGGCTGGGGGGGGCACAGCTATCTTTGGGGTGTGGATATTAGGGAAGAAGTTACAGTTTGAGAGGCATGCAGGAGGTAACACCAAAACGTTCAGAACAGGAAGGGAGAGAGGGATGATAGTAAAGATCACTTTGTAACTGAAAAAACCTTCTTTGGGAAAACACAAGAGACCTCCCCTACCCCACCCTTGGTTAGGAACTCCCAGAAATAGGTTGGTGGATTTTGAGAGCGGTCAGATTTCCCAGAATTGAAGATGACAGCAGAGCCAGAGAAATGCCAGTTTTACCATTACTGTGACTCTATTTTATTTCAGACAGGTGTGGCCTCAGACAACATGGGTTCTATTCAGCTGTGTTTATTTGTCATTCTAAGGCACACAGGAATGACTGAGAAAAATGGTTTTATTTAGGTGAAGGGGTTATGGGTAATTTTTGTGGTTTTATAACAAATATAAAGTTTAAATGAAGTATAAAAAATTTAATAACTATATATAGTTATTATTAAGTTGTTACCACAATATTAAGAAATATTTTTAAATGAAAATATTATTAAAGTTACCATAAAATTTTATATATAAAATATATATATTATATATATGAGGCTTGATGCTAGCCGGTAAAGAACCCACCTGCCAATGCAGAAGACATAAGAGCCACAGGTTCAATCCCTGATTCGGGAAGATCACCTGGAGGAGGGCATGGCAACCCATTCCAGTGTTCTTGCCTAGAGAATCCCATGGAGAGAGGAGCATGGTGGGCTATAGTTCATAGGGTTGCACAGAGTTGGCCATCACTAGAGTGACTTAGCATGCACACAGCACACACACATATATATATGAAATGTATAGTTAAAGACACACATTGTTCACACTGGTCCGGGAACAGTTTCTGACTAGATACTTCATGGGTCAATGACAGCTTCCATACCAGGGGCTGTTGGCAAATTGTTAGGAAAGCCATTGTGGTTGGAAATAGAGGAATAAAGGGTTCTATTAGCACCTGAGTGGGAGCAAAGGGGCAAGGAGTCACTTCCTGCATACCAAGAGAAAGGCAAAAAGAAGAAACTAAATGATACAAGCTTTCTACACTCAAGGTCAACTCAGGGTAAAACTTGGGTTGTAACAGAATAGGCCTTCAGTTTCAATTCCATCTTGCTTTTTACCTCCTCGGACCTCATTTTTTCCATTTCTACTTTGAATCTTTATTAAAATCTATGAAAGTATGCTTCCTTTCTTTGCCTCAGTTTGTTCTGTTTCTTGGAACTGTCTTAGCACAACAGTTCAGTCTCTGCCTGTCTCCTGAGCACCAGTTCTGGCTTTATTAAGTCTGCACAATACTTTGCAGATCCTCAAGAGATTCCTCACATTAAGCGAGCCATACACACGGGCTGCCTCACCCACAGGCTGCCACCTGCTGTCTGCCCTGTGGATGTTTCCCTACCAGGGATGCACCCTGGCAATCTGCACACTTATGTGAGTGGCACGGCCTCCTTTCCCAGGTGGGCTCAATTCCTATCATTCCTGAGAACATGTTCGGCTCTGACCCTTAACTCATCTGACCTCAGGAAGTCCTGGGAACAGTGTCCTGCTCCAATTACAGAAACCAGAGTGTGGCTGAGGTCAGTCCCAGGCCATCCTTGCTGGGCCTACTGCCCTGGGGAGGATTCCTGGGGTTGACCACAGTTTAGTTCAGGGGCCTCTTCAGATTTTGGGAGTATCACTGAAGTAAGTCCAGGCTGCAATACTCCACAGGTCATGTGACTCCCTCACTCCCACCCCGAGTGGCTTGCTAATTCTTAGATTTGTCTGATGCAGTTACTAAGAAAACCTCATAGGACTGCAATGGTTCTCCAATGCTTGTCAGAGAACCTTCATTTTGTCTTTACCTTGTCTATACCCTTCCCCTTGGTGACCACGGTATTATGGCCTGGTTAATGTTGAAGAATATTTTGAGAGTCTGGCAAGAGACTATGGTCTGGAGTACAGGTTGCCACCAGTTGGGGATTTGTGGTTAACTCCCAATAAACTAAAAATGTGCCAGGGCTGTTTAACGCCCAAACATTGCCAAATAACACGCCCTCTTAAACACCTAAAGCGTGCCGAATTTAACTTATTCCACTGTGACCCTGACTTTTTGCAGTGAGATAGAGCACCCCAGAGTTTACAGAGATACCACACCCACTATGAAATACTGTGGCCTCAAGGTACACTGTAGATCAGTTCTCTTACAATTTATTGTGCATATGAATCACCTGGGGATTTTTGTAGAAATGTAGATTCTGATCCAGCATATCCGGATGGGGCCTGAGATTCTGCATTTCTAGCAAGTTCCCAAGTGATATTCATACTGTTGTTCTGAGGACCACACTTTGAGTAGCAAGACTCTGAAGGAAGCAGAGCAGGTGGAAAATATTCCAGGACATAATTCTGAATTGTGTCCTTCTATGGACAATTTTCTTGCAGCTGGAAAGGAAGTCAGCTTTGAGACAGACGGAAATGGCCTTCATCCAGTTGGCCACTTTTCCCAGACAGACGATAGTTCTTTGTGAGCAAGCAGATATAAGGGAGCAGATTAGTGTCCAAAAGGAACCCAACCATGTGTCAGGCACTTCCACACCACCACACATATACCTCCTCAAATCCAACCTAAACACACCCCATTCCTCACCTACCCACCTAGTGATTCAGCTCTTTAGGCCCTAGGACAGGGCAGAAGAGATGATGTAAAATTGCTCAGTGACTGGATAATGGTTAGTTCTGACAGCTGGCATTTTCAGAGAGGTAACAGACTTCTTTTCGATCTCCACCTGCTCTCCAGGTGGTGGATGGCAGCTTACTAGGCTGGGGATCAGAAATAAATTAAGACTATCCCTTGCTGTCTAGACACTTGCCGTCGAGTGAAGAAGACACATTTGGGCAAATAACAGTGGACTGATGTGTTAATGCTTGAGAAGTCTCATGACAAATATCTGTTTTGATCATATTTGGTGAGAAGGTGGGGCTAAAGTTTGGGAAAGGACTCAAAAAAGGCTTCACAGAAGAGTGGCCGGGGAGCTAGGACTTTTCCAGGTGCAGGAGGAGGCATGGGAGGGTAGTCTAACCAGACTATCCTGACAGCCCGCCTTGAAAGGAAGGCTAGCATGGGATGGCATCTCCAAAGAGGAACCCCCAGGACCCAGGTTTTCCAAGTCACACAATGTAATGAAGGCTCTTGCTTGATATCATAGAAATATTTGGTAGCCAAAGTGTTGGAGCTTCAGCTTCAGCATCAGTCTTTCCAATAGAATGCCTACTGAGGTATGAAGGTTTTCTCTTTTCATTTAAAGGTTTCTCTGAGTGATTTTAGAAGTATTTCCAGTGAAGTTAAAAGTAGATAAGAAAGAGTCGGTTGCTATAATGAAAGGGTATTTATGAGCTTCTCAGAGATCTTTGCCCCAGAAAGATACGCAAGTCAGACCTCGGTGCTCAAGGGACAGGCCAGTTGTCCAGGGCCAGCTGCAACACTGAAGGGGGTGTAATTGTCACCTAGTGCCCACACCCAAAAGTGGGAGCTCCACTGAGGTATCTGGAGTTGCTTCAGGTGTGGAATCATGTCCTCTACAAGTCATTTAGCCTAACCTCCTCTATCCTCTTTCAGGGCCTGAACCTTAGTTTGGTTACTGGAGAATATTGCTCCAACTCTGCAAATGTCAAATGGGCCATATACACAAATATTAATTCATGGTAAAGTGTAAAGAATCACTGAAAAAATGTTGGTGACGGATGCTACACCTGTATCTAATTTGATGGAGGAGAGGAATTGATGGCTGAACTGTGGAGAGTAGGAAAAGCAGAGATGGGGGTGGGGGAGTGGATCGTCCCTGAGAGAAGAAACAAATACAGGAAGAGGTTGCTGGAGCAGCAGCTGCCTTTGATTTTACTTGTTTACCTTCTCCTGGGATGGGGCAAACAGGAGCTGCTCGTGATATTATTTTTAGAGCTATTTTCAGTGTGGCTAGAAAGGGTTGCACTGCTGTTTGGCTATGAAGAATGTTTAGCATGCCTAATCTTCCTACAGAAGGGCTTTGTTCCCAGGTGCACCAGCATGTTAAATTAAAAATCCTGAAGAAAGAATCCTATATCAGTGCTCCCAAATGATGTTTGGTGACTCCTCTAGCACCATGAGGGGCCCTGCCATGGTCTTATTCTGGGGCCAGCTGGGGGCAGTCTAACTTGCTGTTTCCCCCAGACTCTACTTCTCGAGGGTCCCTTACTATTTGTCAAATTCTTACATTACTCAGAGAGAGCCCAAGGGCTCCTTTTAGCCTGGGAAAAGGAGGATAAGGGGGCTATAGCAAGACAGAGCCATTACAGAGCGGGTGAGAGCAAGGCCAGGGAGGCTGCGACAAGGAAGCAGAAGGGGCAAGGACTGGGGATTTGACAGCCAGGCAGAACCCATTCTCATCCTGGCTTCTTGTGACCTGTATGACCACTTGAGCAAATTAGCTCATCTCTCTGACCTTAGTTTCCTCTTCTACAGACCAGAGATGAAAAACAGTGAGTGTTATTGTGAAGATTTAAAAGAGAAGAATGTAAAGCCTAGAATCTAGCACCTAGAGTGTACTCCATCATTTCCTTTCAATGCCTACCTTCAAATCTCCCTTCTCATCGCCCCATTTCCTTTACTGTTTGTCTCCACTTCTTGTTGGAAGGGTTCCTCAGTCTCCAGCATTACACCAAGATCCCTGTCTTCTAGGAGTTCTCATTTGGTGTGAAACAAAAAGATATGTTACAGCTGAAACTTCTGAGTGCCTCCAGGTGGAGGCCTTCTCCTTTCAGAATGCTCGGCTCCTCTCCGGAATCACTTCCTCCCTCCCAGGCTCTGGGGCTTTCAGGGGCCCCTCACCAAAAAGGGTGGGTGGCTCAGGCTAAGAACCAGATGCTCTTTCTCGGGGCCTGATTCTTTGGTGCCATTTCCAAAGAAGCTCTTTTCACCTTCTCAGTGTTCAAACCTCAAAGGTCCAGGTTAAGCATCTTGACTTGAGGGAAAGGTACCAGAGAGATCCTCAGCTACTTTCAGACTGAGCTGAAATTTCTCATATTTAAGGAAGGTATAGTGCCCCACATCCCCCGCCCTTTCTTGTTGTTGTTCAGTTGCTAAATGTGTCTGACACTTTGTGGCCTCATGGACTCCAGCACGCCAGTCTTCCCTGTCCTTCAGGATCTCTCAGAGTTTGCTCAAACTCCTGTCCATTAAGTCAGTGACTCCATCCAAGCATCTCATTCTCTGTCACCCTCTTCTCACCCTGCCCTTAGTCTTTCCCAGCATCAGGGTCTTTTCCGGTGAGTTGGCTGTTTGCATCAGGTAGCCAAAGTGTTGGAGCTTCAGCTTCAGCATCAGTCTTTCCAATGAATATTCAAGACTGATTTCCTTTAGGATTGACTGGTTTTATCTCCTTGCAATCCAAGGGATTCTCAAGTCTTCTCTAGCACCACAGTTTGAAAGCATCAATTCTTTGCTGCTCAGCCTTCTTTATGATCTAACTCTCACATCTGTACATGATTACTAGGAAAAGCACAGCTTTGACTATATTGACCTATGCTGGCAAAGTGATGTCTCTGCTTTTTAATACACTATCTATGTTTGCAATAGCTTTCTTTCCAAGGAGCAAGCATCTTTTAATCATGTCTGCAGTCACCATCTGCAGTGATTTTGGAGCCAAAGAAAATAAAATCTGTCACTGTTTTCACTTTTTCTCCATTTGCCATGAAGTGATGGGACCAGATGCCAGGATCTTACTTTTCTGAATGTTGAGTTTTAAGCCAGCTTTTCCACTCTCCTCTTTCACCTTCATTAAGAAATTCTTTATTCATCTTCACTTTCTGCCATTAGAGTGGTATCATCTGTATATCTGAGGTTGTTGACATTTCTCCCTGCAATCTTGATTCCAGCTTGTGATTCATCCTGCCCAGCGTTTCTCATGATGTGCTCTGCATAGCAGTTAAATAAGCAGGATGACAATATACAGCCTTGATGTGCTTCTTTCCCAAATTTGAACCAGTCTGTTCCATGTCCAGTTCTAACCGTTGCTTCTTGACCTGCATGCAGATTTCTCAGGAGATGGGTAAGGGGATCTGGTATTCCCATCTCTTTCAGAATTTTCGTTTCTTGTGATCCACACAGTCAAAGGCTTTAGCGTAGTCAATGAAGCAGATGTTTTTGGAACTCCTTTGCTTTTTCCGTAATCCAATGGATGTTGGCAATTGGATCTCTGGTTCCTCTGTCTTTTCTAAATCCAATTTAAACATCTGGGAGTTCTCGGTTCATATACTATTGAAGCCTAGCTTGAAGGATTTTGACCATTACCTTGCTAGCATGTGAAATAAGTGCAACTGTATGATAGTTTGAATATTCTTTGGCATTGCCCTTTTGGGATTAGAATGAAACGTGACCTTTTCCAGTCCTGTGGCCACTGCTGACTTTTCCAAATTTGCTGGCATATTGAGTGTAGCACTTTAACAGCATTATTTTCTAGGATTTGAAATAGCTCAGGTGATGGAATTCCATCACCTCTACCAGCTTTGTTTGTAAGAATGCTTCCCAAGGCCTACTTGATTTCACCCTCTAGGATGCCTGGCTCTAAGTGAGTGACCACACCATCATGGTTATCTGGGTCATTAAGACCTTTTTTGTATAGTTCTTCTGTGTATTCTTGCCAGGTCTTCTTAATCTCTTCTGTCTCTGTTAGGTCCTCGCTGTTTCTGTCCTTATTGTGCCCATCTTTGCATGAAATGTTCCCTTACTCTCTTACTCTCTTTAATTTGGTAAAATAGAAATAACATAAAATCTACCATTTTAACCATGTTAAGTCTTAAATTCAGTAGCAGTAAATGCATTTATATTTTTGTGCAACCATCATCACATTCCTCTTCAGAACTTTCTCATCACCTCAAACTGAAATTTCCTATCCATTAAATAGTAGCTCCCCATTCCTTTTCTTACAATCCCTGCTACCACTATTCTACTTTCTGTCTCTATAAATTGGATTATTCTAGGACCTCACATAAGCATGAAAGCATTAGTCTCTCAGTCATGTCCAACACTTTATGATGTCATGGACTGTGGTCCACTAGGTTCTTCTGACCATGGGATTCTCCAGGCAACAATATTGGAGTGGATAGCCATCCCTTCTCCAGGGGATTTTCCTGATCCAGGAATTGAATCTGCATTACAGATGGATTCTTTACTGTCTACCGTCTAAGCCACCATAAGTAGAATTATAAAATATTTGTCCTTTTGTGTATGTACAGGCCTCTTTTAAGGAAAAATGATACATTACAGATTTACTCTGTTGCCTGTTCTGACATTTCAAACACACACATGCACATGAACATGTACATATATGCATGTGTAAAAGTAGGTATAGAATTTTATGTGTAAGCTCTATTTACAGGTTAGACAATTAGAAAACCAAATCTAAAAATCCACAAAATTCTATATAATTAAATTTAATGAGAGATGATATTCTGCTAAAACAAAACCCCAAAGTTGTTTAAAAATAGAAAAATTTTGGTTTTGGTTCTGTTTAGTTTTTATCTGCATTTTGACTTTATCTTAATACAGAGAATAACTACCTAAGTATGTTACAGGGAATGTCACTAGTAACATCAAAGCTTGGTTTGATAGTTCAGAATAATCAGACCACACACTTCACAATAATGATGCCAGCAATCAAGTCTTTAAGACCAATTTTAATGCAGTTTTTCTGATAATAATGTAAAATTATCTTTCCATTAAGATAAGATTAACATTGTGATGTTATTGAAATCTGAATTAAAGGAGTCATCTAATCTAACTCTTAGAGTTGGGAACCAAAAAAAAGTCTTTATTGCAATTACCTACTATACTTGAAGCTAAAGAACAGTTGCAACTTGGTACATACAAAGATAAGCTCTGAGCAGTAGAATCTAAATATGAAATCATCTGCTCTGGCAAGGACCTCTTGAATCTAGTATGCTTTTAAAACTGTTTCAATCATCTATTGCTACAAAATAAGCTGCTTCCCTGGTGGCTCAGTGGTAAAGAATCTGTCTGCAAATGTAGGAGACACAGGTTCAGTCCCTGGGTTGGGAAGATCCCCTGCAGAAGGGAGTGGTAACCCGCTCTAGTATTCTTGCCTGGAAAAATTCCATGGACAGAGGAGCCTGGTGGGCTACAGTCCATGGGGTTGCAAAGAGTTGGACGTGACTGGGCACATGTATAAGTCATCCTCAAATTAGTGGCTTAAGACAGCAGCATTTATTTTGCTTAGAAATCTTTGATTTGGGTTGAGGCTTGGGGAGAGCTTTTGTCTACACCCTACGACTTACCTAGATTGGCTCGAAGACCAGGGATTGGAATCATCTAATGAAGAGAATGATAAACCTTTTCTGTAAAAGATCAGATAGTAAATTATTTTTACCTTTGCAGACCATAGAATTTCTGTTATAACTACTAAAGTCTGTTGTAGAGAAAGAAATAAGACATAGAAAGAAACCTTTGACAAATAAGTGAGCGTGGCTGTGTTTCAATAAAACATAAAAACAGTCAGTAAGTCAGATTTGGCCTACAGGTCAAAAATCTGCCAATCCCTGATCTGAAAACTTGTTTACTCACATGCCTGGAACTTGACGCTGGCTTCTGACTCTTATCTGAGTCTTTCAGCCAGAATGCCAACATGTGGCCTCTCCATGGGGCCTGAACTGTGTTCCAAAGGCAAGTGTTCAGAGAGCAAGAGCCAGGAAGAAGTTCTATCTTTTTTATGACCTAGCCTGGGAAGCCATGCAGCGTCACTTTGACCACATTCTATTTGTTGAAGCAGTCACAAAGGCCCACTGAGGTTAAAGGGGAGGAAATACAGACTCCACCTGTAGAGGGGAGAGAGACAAGATTCTGAAGGAGCATGTGGGATCAGCATGTGGGATCTGCCATGTGATGATTCAATTCTCCCACTAGTTTTCTAGTGTTTTTTTTTTTTTTTACATTCAAACCATTTCAAAATCCTCACTTATACAATAAACCCTGATGTCATTTGGACTTTATTTGTTATGAAAACATTCACTAGCACAACCTGCGGTACTGAAATTTCATGGAGCATTCTAAAAGTCATCCAGATGATTCAGAACAAGCTAAAATTTATATTATCACTAAAATAAAGAGCCAAATTAAAAAAAAATCTCAAAGAGATCTTGTGGTTCTCTGAGAATATCTTCTCCATTTGAGAAACACTAATCCAAGACTCAGGCCACAGGGGAAAACAAATTCCTCCCAGCCTTTACAGGATCCTGTCCAACTTCCCGGAATGAAGGTCGAAAGTCCTGTAATCATAAGCTCTGTGCATTTGCTGCAAAAGTCCTCTCCCGAGAACTCCCGGGGGAGGCTGCAGTCCAAGGATTTGGTGTTGTCCCCTCAGAGACACTGCTAACAAGCCCCTCATTGTTTTTAACCATTTTCACTAGTGCTGCGGCGTTTCAGCAGCCTCTTCACAGCAGCGTGGGGAAAAGGTTCTCTCCTTTAATATCAGTTGGAATCTGGATAGATATGCCTCAACTTTCTGGATCATCTTCCAGAAGTCTTTCTTCAGGTTTGTTTGGTGTCCAACCTGGAGGACTAGACACCTGCTGTGGGTAGAAGAGAAAGCATGGGAACTCTTTCCTGCTTAACCATCTGACTTCTCTTTCTTAAGGATCTGAACAAACAGATCTTAATAACACTGCCCATTCTGACAAAGACTTGCTGAGATCTTCATTCAACAATTTCAGTGGTGGAAGAAGACATGGGAAGCATGTCTTCAGGTCTGGAAAACCCCCATTCAGGGAATCTGAGGTGGTTGGACTGAGATGCCATAGCTGAAGTCCATAATAGACCTCAGTGAGCATCAGGCAAGATGGCGGTAACAGCTCATACCTCTCCACGTATCTTCATTCTGGGTTGTTGGATGTTGAGCTTTTCACAGTTGGTCCAGGGACTGAGGATGAGAGGCCCAGTTGGTGTGGGGCTTTGGAGACCTTTACCAAGCAGCTGGAAGGGAAGTAGCAGCATATCCTGAAGGTGAGGAGATACTTGCTGCTGCTGCTAAGTCAACTTCAGTTGGGTTTGACTCTTTGTGACCCTATGGACCATAGCCCACCAGGCTCCTCTGACCTTGGAATTCTCCAGGCAAGAATACTGGAGTGGGTTGCCATGTCCTCCTCCAGGGGATCTTTCTGACCCAGGGATCAAACTTGGATCTCTTAGGTAGCCTTCATTGGCAGGTGTGTTCTTTACCACTAGGGCCGCCTGGGAAGCCTGGGGAGACACTGGTTAACACTAATTTGCTGTTTCTATTGCATTTGGTACCTGGGAGGCTTAGCTGTGGGCCCTCCCTTTCTCCTGTATGTCTCAGTAAGGGGTTTCTATCTGAAGATGCTTTCCCTCTATCCTCCTGCTCAATCTCCTACTGAGAGTCAGACCCTCTTTCTGTGACTCATGTAGTTGCTGTAGAGATAATTCTGATGTCAGAAGCAGAGGCCATTGATTTGAGAGGAGGAAAGCAAAGACTATTCAGAAACAAGTCTCCTCTCATCATGCAAATACCCCTAATTAAGAAAGCCAGACAGATTCTGTGTCATGGAAACATAATTTCCTTTGACTCAGTTCCAGGAATTGCTGCAGGCTATCAACCTTTCATGATTTTTGGGGTTAAATGTCCTCATCTTCATTTTGAGTTTTCTTGAACAAAAGTGAATTCAATCTGACATTTGTGAAATATCTCATATGTGCCAGGAGTGGTCCTAGTGACTTTAGAAATAGGTATGAATAACAGAGTTCCTACTCTCAAGAAATTTACAATAGAACAAATTAATCTTTAAGTGGTAAACCCTGGATGCTCTGTGGATCCTGGTAGAAAGCTGAAAACTGTGGATGCTGTTATGGGTTGAGGCACTAGTGGTAAAGAACCCTCCTGCCAATGCAGGAGCCATTCTCTGAATGTCTTTATGTTCTGAGACATAAGAGACATGAGTTTGATCCCTGGGTAGGGAAGATCCCCTGGAGGAGGGCATGGCAACCCACTCCAGTATTCTTGCTGGAGAATCCCATGGGCAGAGGAGCCTAGTCGGCTGCAGTTCATAGGGTCACAAAAAGTCAGACATGACCCAAGTGACTCAGCATGCACACATGCATATGTTGAACTGTGTTACTCCAAAACTTATATCTTGAAGTTCTAAACCCCCAGTATCTCATATGTGACCTCATCTCGAGATAGAATCTTTACAGAGGGAATTAAGTTACAGGGAGGCCAGTGGGGTATACACCAGGGAGAGAGGCCTGGAATAGATCCATCACAACTCTCAGAAGGAATCAATCTTGCTGACATCCTGATTTTAGACTTCTAGTCTCCAGAACTGAGACAATAAATTTCTGTTTTTTAAGTCATCCAATCTGTGATACTTTGTTGTCACAGCCCTAGCAAAACAATATAGATACTCAGTGGCCCCCTTCTGCTTTTGTACAAGCTGGTGAGGAAAACCCTGGGTGGATGTGAATTAGATGTTTATAGAGATTGCATTTAAAAGACATTTGATAAATTCATTCATTCATTTATTTACTCATCCATTTCTTATCTCTTTACCTCCCAGTTTATTTATTTTTTTATTGTATTTACCACTATATGAGAAATTTTACCTTTTGTTGACTTGTTTACTGTTTCTCCATCTGCTTCATGATAGAGGTGCAACAAACATTTGTTGAATAAGAACTTGCCCTCTCTTGTTCCCTTTCCTTTTTCTTTCCATTAATACTAAAGCACCTCTTACATCTCCTGGGTACACAGCATTCCATGCTCATCCCTGTCAAAACATAAAGACATTCAGAGAATGGCTCTTGTCTTTGAGGAGTTTGTGATTTCAGATTCTTCAGAGGTGAAGAATATCCACATGAGGGGCTGCACTCCTCACGTGGGTGAGTGTAAGCTGGGCGACTGTGGGATCACTGCTGGAGCAGAGAGCAGGTGCCATGGGCTGAGATGTACGGGAAAGGTTCCCAGAGGAGGAGGGACCCGCCCACAGGAGATGAAGGGATAGAAAAGGAGAGAGTAGGGGAGAAGAAAATATCTATAATCCGTCTATCTTCCCTAACCCATATACTTATGAAGGAGTCGGATTACTCCAGGACAGGAGTTGGGCAGATCATAAGGATGCTCAGCTGGTAAAGAACCTGCCTGCAATGCGGGAGACCTGGGTTAGATTCCTGGGTTGGGAAGATCCCCTGGAGAAGGGAAAGGCTACTCACTCCTGTATTCTGGCCTGGAGAATTCCACGGACTGTACACTCCATGGGATCACACAGAGTCAGACACGACTGAGTGACTTTCACTTTCACTTTCTTTCAAGGATAGAGATGGTGGCAGGACCCAGAAGCTTCTTTCTGGTATGGAGATCAGAGTCAAAGCCCAGGTGCTCTCAACTCTGGCTGCACAAGAAAATCACTTTGGGAACTTAAATACTAGTGTCAGACCCTTCCTTGTTCTGGGATATCCTGGAAGTTACAGGCAGGGCTTCAGAGGAAAGAAATCCTTTTAGAATGTAGATTGACAGCAGTGTCTGCATGCAAGACCCAGTCAGGACACTCCTGTAGTCCCACAGTGACAGGGGTAGCTGCTGGAAATACAACATCTGGCTGCATTCTCTGGTAGGGCCTCTTTTCCTGAGTGTAAAAGTACCTGCTTGTGACATCAGAAGACTGTTGATAGACCTGCATTCTGTTTCCAGTTCTCCACTATATTTTATGGTGGTAACAGTAGCAACAACAATAGAAACATCTGACTCCCCTCTTTTTTTAGGACTCTCCAGCTTTCTGTAGGTGTTCATAGATGGGAACTATCCAGAGGAGAGGTTTTCGCTGTTGCTGATTTTTGTTTGTTTGTTTTGAGGATGCTGAGGAAATTGCACCCAGAGTTTTCAGGGATCTTATTACTTGGGTCCTATTAGCTTAATTTCTTCCAGCATTGTCTTCAAGGCTCTATCATAATGCTTGGAATATAGTGGACTCTCAACTAATGAGACAGCAGAGATCTTCTGAAATGCTAAACTTTCAAGTACAGTCTGAGGAAAAAAAGCTGCCAAATTCCTTTTTGTTTGCTCAAGATCCACTTGATACAAACAGAAAGGTGAGAACAAACAGGGAGTTGATCAGTCTTCAGAATAAACCTAGAAATGCTGATTGAGATCTCTGAGGCATTGGGCACTGTGAAAGGTGTTGTGGGCATGCGATGATAAATCAGACATGGCTTTGACGTCTGATAATCTAGTTGGAGAGGCAAGAAATGAACGTGTGAAAAGTTAACATGAAGGACTTATAAAACTGCCCAAGATAATAAATTCTGAGACCAGCTGGAACTGGTCAGGGGAACAAGAGGTCACTTCAGGCTGGGGTGTGTAGAAGGAGGGAGAGAGGGGCTGGTATGACCAAAAGTGAGTGTTGAGGAGGGTGCTGGCAAGCTCTGCTTACCATATAGTAAACCCATTTGGTGGGAGACAGGAGGAGAGATTTAGGCAAGTTGAGAATGGGGGAAGGTAGAACTCCATAAGGAAGGGCCTTGAATCCCAAACCAAGGTGAGAGCTCATCTTGCAGGAAGTGGGAGCAAAGTAAGTTTTTCAGCAAAGTGGAGGCTGGGGTTGAAGAGATTCCGTGGCCTGTTCCCAGTCTCCCCAGAAGCCCTGTGGTCTCATGCCTTCTAGTCATCATGGGGTTTTCTGCAATCCTTGTCCAGCATCATCTTTTTGTGTCACTTAGAGTGCACAACTCTTAAGAAAAAACTTTCAGTCTGGAGGACTGGGTTTGGTCTTTTTACACAAGGGACTTGCTTATTTTCAGTATCACGTGTGTTTGGCACTGAACTTCCTGAAGCGGGCAAAAGTGGCCGGGTAGCTTTAGAAAGTTCCCTTCCAGCCTTCAAGACCCTGTTCAATGACTCAGCAATGGAGGGTTTTGCAATAGGCTTACAGAACCAGACAAGCTTGCTTTCCCTAAGGAAACCTTGGTGTCCTAAGAAAACCTCAGCCTAGGTCCCTGCCCTGCTGGGTTGAAATTCCTTCTGTCTTCTGGTAGCATGCATGGAGCGCATGCTCTGGGGCATCCAAAAAGGGCTCTGGAATCAAATCAGATTTCAGTTAAACTTTGGCTCCATCTCTAACCGGCTAAGTTACTTTGGGTAAGTTACCTAACCTCTCCCAGTTACAGTTTTCTCACCTGTAAAACAGAAATCATTAACTATTCTGTGGGCTGTGGTATATGGGGTCGCACAGAGTCAGACACGACTGAAGCGACTTAGCAGCAGCAGCAGGGCTGTTTTAAGTCTTAATGAGAGAAGTGTTAGTGACACAAAGTTTTGCTGTTGTTGTTCAGTCACCAAGTTGTGCGTGACTCTTTGCGACCCCGCAGACTGCAGCACACCAGCTTTCCCTGTCACATAGTAGCTTCCTTGGCACATTCTAGGCTCCCTACATATTTTTTTATATTATAAAGGACATACTGTTCTGTAAACGAAAGTAGCTGTCTTTTGGCTCCACCCTAAAAAAAATCAGACTTCCTGACTTTCAACTGAATCTTTCCCTAGGCCTGCTCTAATATTTGAGTCCTGCAGGTGAATGCATTCCCCACACACAGTGAGTCTGACCTGGAAGGGGTTCAGGGAGAACTTTCTGTTGTCCTAGAAGTAGGCTGAACCAAAGGGCCATCCTTATGTTACCAGATCTTTTTAGAAGACCCTTCCATCAGGAACAAGCTGAACACAGGAATGGGGATTTTAGTATAAAGCAAGAAAACATATAGAGGCTTTTAAAATATAAAAGTATTTTATATTTTCCCAAACAACATTCTAAGACAAACATTTATATAATGTTTACTAGGTTCCAGGCATAGTTCAGATAAATAATTAATATTAATTTATTTAACCCTCATATTTATGTGAGGTAGGTGTTTATTCTCACCTACCCAGGTTTTATCTAGGTATTTATAATACCTACCCAGGTATTATCCCAGTTTACAGTTGGGCAAACTGAGCCACAAAGAAGTTACCCAACTTGCTGAAAGTCACACAGTCCCACAGATGACTCTAAGCCCCGGGTAGACCATGGGGAAATTTATTGTACCAAAATTAGTGGAGAGCACATTTAAAGGACTTCTTTTGAGAAAGGGTCCAGGCATCATCACAAAGCATTTAAACAGTGAATCAACAGCACTTTTGTTTACTCCAAGTGAAATATCTAAGCCCTGCTTCCCAGGTGACCTCGGTTCTTATGCATGGCCTCCCTGGGGTCCCCCTTGAGACGGTTCTGGCGAGGCCACTCTTGTCTTGATTTCTTTTGACAAACGCCTGCTGAGCATCAACGCATGCACCACAATGCTGGGTGCTGGGGACATCAAGATAATTATAAGAAGTGGCAAGCAGGTAGCTCACAATCTAGTACATAAATGAATCCATGGTTATGTATCCACTGAAGAAAGGGCTCTGCAAGGATTTCCTGGCTTTCTTCATAGAAGTGGGCCCCACTTTTGCTCAGTTCAGACCAGAGCAGCCCGTTCATTTACAAGAGAGGCAATGTCTATGGACAAATCTAAGCAGGTGCCTTTTGTTCTTTACTTTCTTCCCTCCTTCACCCACTCCAGTATTCTTGCCTGGAGAATCCCATGGATAGAAGAGCCTGGCAGTCACAGGCTGCCAGGGGTCAGTCACAAAGAGTCAGACCTGACTGAAGTGACTTAGCACACACGCTTCTTCACCGTATCGCCCTCATCTCTCTGTTTTCAGGACTTCTTGTCCTCCTGCCCTCCTGCTCTTCTCTTAGTCACCTGCAGACCTTTTCAGGGCCTTTCCCAAGTACTTATTCTCCGAGCTTACATGTCTTGCTTGTATATTTAGACATCCAAAGGTAAGTCAAAGAATAAAAAGGGTTGGAAAGTATTGACCTAGATCTTGTCAAGCACATAACAGATTACTTTGAATCATGACACTGGCATTTCTTATCTCTTCATGACCTCCATGGTGAACTGAACATCCCAAGATGTTCCCTTAATCAAATGCAGTTTGGCGAGGGGATGCTAACATCAGAAATAATTCAGGGAGAAAAAGAGAAGAGTGGGTATTGAAGGTGAAAAAGAGCCAAGTTTGAGGGCAATGAGTAACCTCTCTCCTGCTTTCAGTCCCCAAGTTGCCACCTCTGCATTAGACTTCCCTTAACAAAGCCCAGATGGTGTTCCTGGGAAGAGTGCAGCAGCCAGAGAGAACAGAGACACTGTTTTGTTTGGGGCTCTGAGAAAGGGGAGATGATGCTGAGAAAGAGGAGCAGACTGTCTTCCTGCTAATACTGCGTGTAACTTAGTTACAAGCATGGGAGGAAAGCATCTTTAAGAGAACACCTTTATTGCAACAACCTTGTTTCTCTTCCATTAACTCTTGTCACTTTGCCTCCCCTACCCCTAAGAGACGTAAAAGTACTGTCATTTTCAGAATTCAGTCACCTCTGTGTCTTTCAGTGATGTTTCTCGCTCTTACCTCATTGAAAAGCAGTGAAGCCAGATGGCCCTGCCTCCCTTTCTGTTGCATTGCAAGATCCATTACAGGTTCTTTGCCTTCCTTTGTTTCCTTGCTTTCCTTGGTTTCATCCATTTATCTGCCCAGAAATCCATCCATCAAACATTTATCAGGTTCATAATTTGTGCAAAGCTCTCTAATGGCTACTCTAGAGGATACAAAGATGCAGAAGACACACTTAGAGCTTTTAGGAACTTGTAGTCTGTGAAGGAGACACATCTAAATATAATAAATACAGACATAGAAGAGATTTTTGTGCAACCTGCGTTGACTTTCCTCTTTACCATTTTACAAGTGATACAGTTTGGTAAAAACATGCCTCTGACATTTGATGCCACTGTTTTCCTATCTATTTGCCATGAAGTGATGGGACCAAATGCCATTATCTTAGTTTTCTGAATGTTGAGCTTTAAGCCAACTTTTTCACTCTCCTCTTTCATCAAGAGGTTCTTTAGTTCTTCTTCACTTCCTGCCATAAGGGTGGTGTCATCTGCAATACTTTGGCCACCCGATGCAATGAGCTGACTCTTTTGAGAAGACCCTGATGCTGGGAAAGACTGAGGGCAGGAGAAGGGGATGGCAGAGGATGAGATGGTTGGATGGCATCACCGACTCAATGGACATGAGTTTGGGTAAACTCTGGGAGTTGGTGATGGACAGGGAGCCCTGGCATGCCGTGGTCCATGGGGTAACAAAGAGTCGGACACGACTGAGCGACTGAACTGAACTGAACTGACATCTGATGTTCTATTTTCCTGAGCTCTGGGGAGGCCACACTGATCCTTTAAGGAAAGAGAGTTTGACCCGGGCCAGAGAAAGGGGCAGACTTTGGGACTGGGATGGACACCTCTGGTCCCAAGATTTCAATCAGCAAAGCAATCTTTCTTAATTGGGTAAGAAAGAGGCTGGCTCCATGCCAGACCTTGAGACCAATAGAGACAGGCATAGTCTCAAAGACAGCAGCAGAGGCAAAGTTTCCTTCCCCAGGATTTCTCTGCACCAAGTTTCTGCCCTTTCTTCAGGACTGCAACAATCAAGAGTTGGCCCAAAGTCATGGCACACACATCCCTTTAAGACCTTCATTGGGTTAGCTGGTCTTGAGTAAAAGATCCAGGGGAGGAGCTGGTGAGGAGTGGGGGCAGAGGAGGCACACAGAGGAAACAACAGATTTGCAGAGTATTTTGGGGCAGGCAGTTGTGGTGCTTGGCACACAGTTTTCCAGCCAAATGATAAATAAGGATTTTAGGATAGATTCTCCATCTTTTCAACAAAGTCTAGCAAGCATTACAAAGTCAGTCTAGGTAAAATGTATGATAGAAGCTTCTTTACAACTAAGTTTGAAACATGGGCCCCAAAACACCTTTCTTCATTTAACTGGGGGATGTTGTTTTTACCTGAGGATGCTCAGGAAAGGCTGAGGAGTGAATGCTCTACCTGAGTCTTGAGGGATGAGTAATTCACAAGGTGCACAAAAAAAGAGAGAAATTCTAGACAGAAGAGGCATGGCGATATAGACGGGCTGGGATGGGGGAACTGAGGGTGTAGGAGTGGAGCGAGTGAGAGGACTGCCATATCACACACTCCTGAATAGTAGGCTACTAGTGGTGACTCGCTGGGGGGAAAGAAGCTGAAGGAGGTGAAGCCCAAGCACAGGACCCCCAGTGGGTGGGAAGAGTCAAGGGTCTCAAGGCTCCTCTACTCACAGGTGTTCCTTGGATAGGAAGCTGCAAACGGAGATGTCAGAAGAGTCTTACCAGTGGAAGTGTGGCGGGAAATGCACTTGGACCCCATGGTAAGCCAACAGCAACTCTAAATGCTCCTTTGTTTCCACTCCTTCGAGTGCTTCAGTCTTGCCTGTACCCCTCCTCCCCAGTCCCAAACTACAATTTCTGAAGAGACTTGCCTTGAGAGTCATTTCTTTTATTAAGGCATCACTTGGACAGCATACAAACAGCACAAGCAGAAACTTCAAGCCCACACGCAGAATAAATTATGATATTTGTATTTAAAAGTGGACAACAGAAGAAGCTGTATTGCCAGGAGGGCCTCCTGGTCCAGTGTCTGGAGATTCACAAGGTGTCAGCAGTCAACGAGAGTCCATGATAACATCTTCTGCAAGACATTTAGAGCCAAATGCTCCCCTCTGGATGTATCTAATGAGGCCCATGCTCCTGCACACAAGCATGTATACACATGCAGATACACACACAGGTTAGGGGCAGGGAATATCCTGTAAACAACTAGCTCAGCAACAAGTGAAGTGGACCCAGCTGTGTTTTCTCTGTGGCTCTGGCAGCTGACAAGACCCTGGTACTTATCTCTCACCAGCTCCCCAGCGCTGTGGGAGGTGTGGGTGGGCTCCCAAGGCAGTGAGGCAGTGGCGGGCTGCTTACTTAGGTGAGGAGCCCAGTTTTGTCATCCTGAACTGCAGGTTGAGCACACTGCAGTTTCCCATGCTACCTTTGCTGTCCAGCCTGCCACACTCTGACTGCCACTCCCAGAGGAACAAGTGAAGAGATGTGCCCCAGGGAAGTGTATGCACTTGCAATCCTGTGAGCTGTGGCCAACTCCCACATGGGCCCCTCTCCAGCAGTGTGATGCTACGGAAGCCACCTCCATCCTCTCAAGCCTCATAATCCCCACCTGTAAAATGGGGATGACAGTACCTACTTCACAGGGTTATCATAAGCAATTACTGATATTTGATATTTCCAAGTACTATGCCAGTCTCAAGGTAAATGTGCAAAATCTGTTTGTTTGTTTGTTTTTCTTATCTTCTCCCCCATTTCTTCCTTTCTATTTTCCTGATTTCTATTTCCAGGTCAATGTAGCCATCAGTGGTCATGTTGGCCCAGCTGGCACCCTCTTGACCAACAGGGCCTCTCCAACCTCAACAGGGATTGCCAATGCATACTTCCCACTACCACAAAACTGCACCACCGGCAGGGTCAAAGAAGAGGGGTGCCTCAGGTGCCACCTGAGCCCAGGAGAGAGATCCAGGCTGCCTGACTGTCTCATCAATGATGGTGAGGTGCCACAATGGTATGAAGACATGAACACAAAACAGAGATGTACAGGTGGCTCTGAGATGAGTCTGACTGGAAGCTGGAACTGAGAGGTGGTGTTGTTCACAAACTTGAGCAGAAACAAACCACCCCCTGCTGACAGTGGATCACCCAATCCATAGGAGATATTTTCCTAGCAGGTTGGCCACCAAAAAGCCAATTTGATGAATCACAGTCCACAACTCTGGTTCTGCAGAAATTTTCTTTCCACTTCTCCATCTGTCTGTCCATCCAGCCATCCATCTGGTATATATGGAGTTTTATACATTGCAGGCTGACCAGAACAGAAGACCCTTTGTGCTCATTTAGCACCTTTTTATCTAAAGCGTATGTTTTATGGGCACTCAGCTGGAGTCTCTTACAGGAATGCTGTGAGGTAGTAACAAAACAGGCAATATCCCTCTTTGTGTAGATCAGGAAGTGCTCAAGGTACCATGGTGCTCAAATGAACACACGAACGCGGTAAGGGCACTGGTCTGTTCCCTGAAGGCCACAGCGGACCATGCTATGGCTTATCCCGACAGAGCCCTAAGTCCAGACTTGCTCTGCTGTTCACACCAGTGTGGGTTTCAAGTCATCTTTGAAGTTCACAATAGGCTTAGAGCGGGCCCACAGCTTTTCCCAGGAAGCCAGCGCCCCCGCAGGCTCAGGGTCGGTATCTGACGAGCCACTGTCACTGGAGTCAGAGGAGCTCTGGAAGCAGATCTCGCAGTAGGGCCGGTGGCAGCGGCAGAAGAGCTCGTCTGAGCTGCTGGATTCGGTGTCAAGGTAGCTACTGGGAGAAGACAGGGAGGGACAGCCTGGGGACCCTGGGGGCTGCTGCTGCCCAGGCAGGTCGGGGGAGGCCCTGGATGGGCGTGGGGCAGCGGGACACAGCTTCCGGCCAGAACCGGAAGACTTTTGGGGAAAGGATGCGATGCTCTGTTCAGCTCGCCGGGGCTCTGCCTGGAGCTGTGTGCGGCCCTCTAGGGCGCCTGGCTTGTTTCGAGGAGCAGGGAGTACTAAAGGATTCCCAGAAGAGGGTCTTGCTACCCTGGGATCAGCAGTTTGGGGGTCCAGGCAGGGGCTGTCCCTGTCCTGTACATTTTGCCCAGAAATGGCCCTGTTTACCCGGTGCCCGACATAGGAGGGTACAGTGCCTAGAAAGTGTGAGCGAGCCCGCTGTGCCGCCCTCCTTCTCCTCACCATGGAGGGGCTGAAGCCCGGCTCCTTGGAGAGGGGGACCTTCTGGGGGCTGTGGGCAGTGTTGCTCTTCCAGGGCTGCTGGGGACAAGACAAGGAAGAGGGGAGGGGAGCCCCAGGGCCCAGGCCCAGATCTTGGAGGACTTCCTGAAGTTTCTCCCTGATCACTGAATTGACTCTTGACATTTGCTCTGGGGGCCCCTCTGAGTTCTCTACCTGCCCATGTCTCTGGGGAACAGAGCCTTCTTCACTTTGCATGAGACACTGGTGGAGGGCCATGGGTACCTGGTCTCTTCTTTCTGCAGTCTGGCTTTGCTCAGCCCATGGCTTCTGGCTGTAGCCCAAATGTAAAGGATTAGAAAGGTCTTTCAAGTCAGAAATTTTCTGCTTCTGCCCTGTGGAGGGGCTGGTGTCCTTCACAGGCTCCGTGAGGCCTTGTACACTTGAGGCCAGCACTGAGGTGCTCTGGGAGTTCTGGGTGGCTGCACTGGTATCATTAGGAGAGTCAGAGAGACATTCTGAAGGCCCTTGAGGTGCCAGGCTATGGGCAGAGGCTGCGGCTAGGATGTCCTTGTGGTGGGAAGAGGCAGGTGGTACAGCCTCCTCTGGGAGGTCAGAGGAGCACCCTGCTGACATCAGTCTCACCAGCTTCTCTCTGGCATTGTTTACTTGTTCTTGCAGGCTTTCAATCACAGCATTTTTCTATAAAACAAAAGCAAAACTATCAACAAAAGATGCTGCTGAGGGTTTTCACAGTGTCTCCCATGATGGAGAGATCTCAGTTTAAATCCATTTCTCCACATACTAACTGGTGATCTTAGGCCCTGAGGAGGCACCTTCTTGAAGTGAAATGAGATGATGCATATAAAGGGTTTAGCACAATAAACTGACATATGTGCTCAGTAAAGAGTAACTATCACTTATTGTTGTATGATCTTAATCCCCTCATATGTCCCCAAACTGTAGCACTGTCTGCAAGAAGAGAGATTGTGATGGGGGGGGGGGGGGGCGGGCACAGTCTAGCTGCCTGCTGGCTGCTGCAGATCCTCTCAAAACTGAGGAGAGGGTCAGGTTGCTCTGTAGAACTGCAGTCTGAACAGTGTTTGGGATGGCCCATCTCTGGGTATATCAATCAAACTTTTGCAAAATACAGATGACTTTGAGGCGCCTGTGAAGGGGATGAAGGACTGGGGAAACAAGCATCCTACCTCTTGCTAAATAGCCTGGAAAATGGGGAGAACATGGAAATGATAGATTCCTGGGCCAGTGTGACAAGACTGGAGCCAGGGGTGGGGGTGGGGTTTAGGGTGGAGTGAGAATATCACTTTGGTGTTATCACCTCCCTCTGCTGACACATGGGGGTGGGAGGCCAACACTATCATGTGACACTATCAGCTGTTGGTATCGCCCAAAGAAGTGCAGGCATCAGAATTACTGGAGAAGTGAGCTGCCTACCTGCTGCATGGCTGTTAGTTGATAAAACAGGCTGTGCCTAGGATGCTGGCCGGTGACCGCTACAGAGATATGCCCATTCTAACTGCAGGACCATGGGGCACGAAGTAGGAGGAGGAGTAACAGCAGTGTGTGTTCCCAGAGAACCCTCTGGTGCTACAGCAGCTGATTGCCTAGTTCAGACCTGATGTCTACCTTCTGGAATTTCTGTTTGAAGGCAGTGGAGCAGAAAAGAGATCATCACTGGGAACTGATGATCTTGGGGCAGATGACATGGCTGAGGGTTTGGGGAAGGTAATAAGGAAATGCTCATCCAAATGCCAAAATGCTGCCCTCTGTTGCCATCCCCTTTAGAAGTTCAGGGTGAGTATTTAGATGTCCATTTGTGGCAAGCATGGGTTTCCCTGGTGGCTCAGCTGGTTAAGAATCTGTCTGCAATGCAGGAAATCTGGGGTTCAATCCCTGGGTTGGGAAGATCCTCTGGAGAAGGGAATGGCTACTCACTCCAGTATTGTGGCCGGGAGAGTTCCATGGACCGTATAGTCCGTGGGGTTGCAAAGAGTTGGACACGACTGAGCAACTTTCACTCTATTGCAAGCATGCTCAGTTGCTCAGTCAAATCTGACTCTTTGCGACCCCATGGACTGTAGCCCACCAGGCTCCTCTGTCCATGGGATTCTCAATGCAAGAATACTGGAATGGGTTACCATGCCCTTCTCCAGGGGATCTTCCCAACCCAGGGATCGAACCTGTGATTCCTGTGACTCCTGCATTGCAAGCAGATTCTCTACCCACTGAGCCACCTGGGAAGCCCATTCATTTATTACGCCCTTTGATGAAAGTGAAAGAGGAGAGTGAAAAAGTTGGCTTAAAGCTTAACATTCAGAAAACTAAGATAATGGCATCTGGTCCCATCACCTCATGGGAAATAGATGGGGAAACAGTGGAAACAGTGTCAGACTTTATTTTTTTGGGCTGCAAAATCACTGCAGATGGTGATTGCAGCCATGAAATTTTTAAAAGACACTTACTCCTTGGAAGGAAAGTTATGACCAACCTAGATAGCATATTAAAAAGCAGAGACATTACTTTGCCAACAAAGGTCTGTCTAGTCAAGGCTATGGTTTTTGCAGTGGTCATGTGTGGATGTGAGAGTTGGACTGTGAGGAAAGCTGAGCGCCTAAAAATTGATGCTTTTGAACTGTGGTGTTGGAGAAGACTCTTGAGAGTCCCTTGGACTCCAAGGAGATCCAACCAGTCCATCCTGAAGGAGATAAGTCCTGGGTGTTCACTGGAAGGACTGATGCTGAAGCTAAAACTCCAATACTTTGGCCACCTCATGTGAAGAGTTGACTCGTTGGAAAAGACCCTGATGCTGGGAGGGATTGGGGACAGGAGGAGAAGGGGATGAGATGACTGGATGGCATCACCGACTCGATGGGCATGAGTCTGAGTAAACTCCAGGAGTTTGTGATGGACAGGGAGGCCTGGTGTGCTGCGATTCATGGGGTCGCAAAGAGTCGGACATGACAGAGTGACTGAACTAAACTGAACTGAACTGAGAAATAAAAGGGTGTTTGCCTTCTTTAGGATTCCTGACACAAGTCACCTATGGACAAACCTGTGGTTTCTTCTAGAGTAGATACAGAAGAGTTAACTACTGTATAGCACAGGGAATGCTACTCAGTGCTCTGTAGTGACCTAAATGGGAAGGAAATCTAAAAAAGCAGGGATATATGTATATGTAGAGCAGATTCACTTTGCTGTATGGAAGAAACTAACACAACATTATATAGAAACTGTACTCCACAAAAAATTAATTAAGAAAGATATGGAAGAGTTGCCCAGAAGTGACTCTTTGAGGGAACAGTAAATTAAGTAAACTAGTCTGACAGTAGTCTTCTGGCAGCAACTCCAAGGTTGCTTGGACTTATAAGCCTGGAGGTAACTTAAAAGCAGGAGGTGATTTTTCTGACTATGGTACTCCCAGTTTCATCCTGATTCAGTCTGCTTCTCTTATCCTTGGGAGAGAGTCCCAGACCAGTGAGCAACTGGTGAATAAGCAGAAGGACTTGTAGCAGAGCGCCTGACTGCCTGTTCACCCTTCTCAGGCGCAGAGCAGTGAGGGCTGGGTGTTGTCGGGGAAACATAGGTGATTCAAGGACTTGCCAGGAGAAGAGTGGGTGAGTCATAGGAAGACATTCACTCAGGCTCTTCATGATAACTGGGTGGTGCCAGGTATCTCTCTGAGGGGGTGGCTGTGCTGGTTGCACTGGAGGTACCCCAATTCTCTTTCTTTTCACCAGCCCTGACTTGTGAAGCCCACCTCCCACATTCTCAGGCTGGTTTCAGGAGGCCTCTGCCGCCTCTCAGAGTTGGGAGGAAGCCATCAGCTGGTGACCACCGCCCCAGCAAGCAAACTGTGCTGCCTTCCTGTGTCTTATTTACAAATTCCTCAGTGTATGGAGTGGCATGTGCATGCTCAGTTGTGTCCGACTCTTTGTGACCCCATGGACTATAGCCCACCAGGCTCCTCTGTCCACGGGATTTTCCAGGCAAGAAATACTGGAGTGGGTTGTCATTTCCTTCTCCAGAGGATCTTCCCACCTCAGAGATCGAACCCATGTCTGTTGTGTCTCCTGCACTGGCAGACCGATTCTTTACCACTTGTGCCACCTGGGAAGCCTGTCACAGTATACGAAACAGTATAAACATTTGATCGGGAGGAATACTCTTCTCCAGCAAACCAAACATCTGAAGCTGGCTGGTGACAGATTTAGAAACAGTCAGACTAATCAGTAAATCTTCCTTCTTACAGAAAAGGAAGTGGAACTTTGTTTTCACCGTGGCTGCATACTAATCAGAGGCGTGGTTTGCCATTGTGAGACCAAAATCTGACAGACCATGGCAGCTGCATTGAAATGAGCTTATTAACAATTACTTTTGGCACACCCAGGGAAGCAAAACATCTGTGGGGATGTTTCATAGGCTGCAGGCCACAGGGAGAAATGGAATCTCTTGTTTCTGTGCTTCAAGGAAGAAAAGTAATAGGTGAATTTCCTCTGCTGCAGAATGTAGAGGGAAGTCCCTCTGGCTCTGGGAGGGTTTTACCTGCTGGCCTCCACACAGCCTGGGAACTGAGGGTGGATGCTGCCCCAAACAGCCTCTGGGGACCCCAGCCACAGGGAAGAGGGGGAAGAATGAGAAGATGAACCACTCAGACCATGGGAAAGTAGGAGGACACCAGGGTGGCAGAGGGGCTGCAGAGGACGGAAGTGCAGCCAAGAAGCTGGAGTCAAGGAGGCAAGAGAGACTCCTGTGTTTATGTCCTGGGCAGTACTGGAGCTGGGGATGCAGATGCTGGAGCCTCTCGTGGCCTGCCACAGGGCCCTGGGATGCGCTGCTGGTTCTCAGGCCTGTTCTGGAAACATGTTCCAGGTGTGGAGAGTCGGGGGCAGGAGGCCAGCATTTTACTGCCTAAGCATCTGCTCCCTATTACGGCTCTTCCTCTGCAGACTCGAGGCATCTTTCTGGATACAGCAGATTCAGTCACTGCGTGGGAAACAGGGTAGCATGGCAGGAGTACAAAAAGCACGTCACAAATTACCATAAGGCTAAAGAGTCAGGCCACTTGGCTGTTCCAACATGAGCTGATTGTGAATGAAAACCATGCTGGGTGTTCTCGCCAAGTTTCTGGCCTTCTGTTTAGCTGGGGGAAAAAAAAAGGTTCTTTGAAGACTTCAGAGTATCAATGGCAATGCTACTCCTTGCCAGGTGGGAAGAAATCTGGCTTTGAAAAAAGGTCCTGACTGCTTCATAAATAGTAAAGACATGAAGTATACTCTGATGGATAAAAATGGTCCAGAACAGAGGGAATGGTGTGAAAGACTGAAAGGATCTGGGGAGCTGAATTCTTTCACAGGTTGCATTTTGTAGGTCCCATCACACCATCCTTTTGCACAGGGACTACTGATACCCAAGTGTCAGTCTAATACAAAAAAGTGTAGTTTCTCAAATAGCATTACCCAGGTATGTTCTGTACTAAAAAAATTATATAGAATATAATTTAGTTAGTGTGAAAAAAACTACTAATTCCTCTGGGCCCCATGCCTCTCTCTGAGGCACTGAAGCCTCAAGTTTTCCCATGTGCTTTCTTCAAGCCCACACCACTCTGCCCAGTTCTGGGAGAGGTGCCAACTTTGGCTCAAGAACAGAAGAAAGAAGGACTAGGGGCTGCCTTATTCCCCACTTAGCGCTACTACGATAGTCAAAGGCTCTATTCATTCTCTTCCCCATATTTAGATACTTCTTAATTTTCTGGGTTGGTGGGATGACAGAGATTTCTAGTTGGCACCTGGAAAAGATAGTAAAGGACCCCAGAGGATCTTGGAAACAAGGGCACCATGCTATGTAAAGAAAGAATGTATCATACAGAAGAAGCCAGCACCCACTACTACTCAGGGACTTTACAGTGCTGTTCCCCACACGTGGAATGCTTTCCCCTGCACTCTTTGCCTGGCCAATCTATAGTTAACTTCAGCTCTCAGCTCAGTGAGTCTTTTCTGACCACTCTAAATTAGATTTTCCTGTCCTCACCACTCACTACTCTTTCTTCTCACTCTGTTTCTTGCCTTCATAATTCTTATCACTATTTATAACTGTAAGGCTACTTGATCAGTCTCTATTTCCTCCACTACACCATGAGCTTCATGCAGGTAGGGACTGTTTTGTTCCTCAGCATTTAGCACAATGCCTGGCATACATCTGTCCAATGAATGAATGAAGTGGGTGAGGGTCAGCAACAGGAGCAGTGGCTGGGGAAACGCTGAGGTTTTGCTTGCTGCTAAGGGAAACCTTATTAAAAAGCAGAGACATTACTTTGCCATCAAAGGTCCATCTAGTCAAGGCTATGGTTTTTCCAGTAGCCATGTATGGATGTGAGGGTTGGACTATAAAGAAAGCTGAGTGCCGAAGAATTGATGCTTTTGAATTGTGCTGGAGAAGACTCTTGAGAGTCCCTTGGACTGCAAGGAGATCCAACCAGTCCATCCTAAAGGAAATCAGTCCTGAATGTTCATTGGAAGGACTGATGCTGAAGCTGAAACTCCAATACTTTGGCCATGTGATGTGAAGAGCTGACCCATTTGAAAAGACCCTGATGCTGAGAAAGATTGAGGGCAGAGAATGGGATGACAGAGGATGAGATGGTTGGATGGCATCACCAACTCCATGGACATGAATTTAAGTAAATTCTAGGAGTTGGTGATGGACAGGGAGGCCTGGTGTGCTGTAGTCCATGGGGTCGCAAAGAGTTGGACATGACTGAGCGATTGAACTGAACTGAAGGGAAACCTTGTGTGCACCAGGACCCAGGAGAAAGGAGCAGTGACCCCACAAGAGACTAACCCAGACTTGCCCGTGAGTGTCCAGGGGTCTCTGGCAGAGGCGTGGGTTGGTGGTGGTGGCCTGCTGCAGGGTCTGGAGCACTGAGTGCAGCAGTGCTTGTACAGGGCCTTTTGAAGGAGGTCGCCATTATCTTCATTACCTCCACCACAGTTTGGCCTCAGGTCAAACAACAGGGAGGGAACACAGCCCCACCATCAGCAGAAAATTGGATTAAATTTTAGAGAGCATGGCCCTGCCCATCAGAACAAGACTCAGTTTCCCCCTCAGTCAGTCTCTCCCATCAGGAAGCTTCCATAAGCCTCTTATCCTAATGCATCAGAGGGCAGACAGAATGAAAACCACAGTCACAGAAAACTAATCAAACTGACCACATGGACCACAGCCTTGTCTAACTCAATGAAACTATGAGCCATGCCTTGTAGGGCCATTTGAGATGGACGGGTCATGGTGAAGAGTTCTGACAAAATGTGGTCCACTGGGAAAGGGAATGGCAAACCACTTCATTATTCTTGCCTTGAGAACCCCATGAAGAGTATAAAAAGGCAAAAAGATAGGACACTGAAAGATAAACTCCCCACGTCAGTAGGTGCCCAATATGCTACTGGAGAACAGTGGAGAAATAACTCCAGAAAGAATGAAGAGATGGAGCCAAAGCAAAAACAATACCCAGTTGTGGATGTGACTGGTGATAGAAGTAAAATCCAATGCTGTAAAGAAAAATATTGCATAGGAACCTGGAATGTTAGGTCCATAAATCAAGGTAAATTGGAAGTGGTCAAACAAGAGATGGCAAGAGTGAACATCAACATTTTAGGAATAAGTGAACTAAAGTGGACTGGAATTGGTGAATTTAACTGAGATGACCATTATATCTATTACTGTAGGCAAGAATCCCTTAGAAGAAATGGAGTAGCCTTCATAGTCAACAAAAGAGTCTGAAATACAGTACTTGGTTGCAGTCTCAAAAATGACAGAATGATCTCTGTTCGTTTCCAAGGCAAATGATTCAATATCACAGTAATCCAAGTCTATGCCCCAACCAGTAATGCAGAAGAAGTGAAGTGTGAAGTGAAGTCGCTCAGTCGTGTCCAGCTCTTTGCGACCCCATGGACCGTAGCCTACTAGGTTCGTTGGTCCATGGGATTTTCCAGGCAAGAGTACTGGAGTGGGTTGCCATTTCCTTCTCCAGGGGATCTTGAATGCAGAAGCAGCTGAGTACAAAACGAAGCAGGTCAAAGGCTAACAGAGTTTTGCCAAGAGAATGCACTGGTCATAGCAAACACCCTCTTCCAACAACACAAGAGAAGACTCTACATGTGGACATCACCAGATGGTCAATACCGAAATCAGATTGATTATATTCTTTGCAGCCAAAGATGGAGAAGCTCTATGCAGTCAGCAAAAACAAGACTGGGAGCTGACTGTGGCTCAGATCATGAACTCCTTATTGGCAAATTCAGACTGAAATTGAAGAAAATAGGGAAAACCACTAGACCATTCAGGTATGACCTAAATCAAATCTCTTATGATTATACAGTGGAAGTGACAAATAGATTCAAGGGATTAGATCTAATAGACAGAGTGCCTGAAGAACTATGGACAGAGGCTCGTGACATTATTCAGGAGGCAGGGATCAAGACTATCCCCAAGAAAAAGAAATGCAAAAAGGCAAAATGGTTGTCTGACGAGGACTTTTAAATAGCTGAGAAAAGAAGAGAAGCTAAAGGCAAAGTAGAAAAGGAAAGATATACCCATTTGAATACAGAGTTCCAAAGGACAGCAAGGAGAGATAAGAAAGACTTCCTCAGTAATCAATGCAAAGAAATAGAGGAGAATAATAGAATTGGAAAGACTAGAGATCTCGTCAAGAAAATCAGAGATACCAAGGGAATATTTCATGCAAAGATGGGCTCAATAAAGGACAGAAACGGTATGGACCTAACAGAAGCAGAAGAAATTAAGAAGAGGTGGCAAGACTACACAGAAGAACTATACAAAAAGGGTCCTCATGACCCAGATAACCACAATGGTGTGATCACTCACCTTGAGCCAGATATCCTGGAATGTGATGTCAACTGCATTAGGAAGTGGGCCTTAGGAAGCATCACTATGAACAAAGCTAGTGGAGGTGATGGAATTCCAGTTGAGCTATTTCAAATCCTAAAAGATGATGCTGTTAAAGTGTTGCACTCAATATGTCAGCAAGTTTGACCACGGGACTGGAAAAGGTCAGTTTTTATTCCAATCCCAAAGAAAGGCAATGCCAAAGAATGTTCAAACTACCATGCAATTGCACTCATCTCACACGCTAGCAAAGTAATGCTCGAAATTCTCCAAGCCAGGCTTCAACAGTAAGTAAACCGTGAACTTCCAGAAAGTTCAAGCTGGATTTAGAAAAGGCAGAGGAACCAGAGCTCAAATTGCCAACATCCATTGGATCATAGAAAAAGGAAGAGAATTCCAGAAAAACATATACTTCTGCTTTATTGACTATGTTAAAGCCTTTGACTGTGTGGATCACAACAAACTGTGGAAAATTCTGAAAGAGATGGGAATACCAGACCATCTGACCTGCCTCCTTAGAAATCTGTATGCAGGTCAAGAAGCAACAGTGAGAACTAGACATGGAACAATAATAGATGATTCCAAATCGGGAAAGGAATACCTCAAGGCTGTACATTGTCACCCTGATTATTTAATTTATATGCAGAGTACATCATGTGAAATGCCAGGCTGGATGAAGCACAAACTGGAATCAAGACTGCCAGGAGAAATATTAACCTCAGATATGCCAGATATATAACCTCAGATGACATCACCCTTATGGCAGAAAGTAAAGAAGAACTAAAGAGCCTCTTGATGAAAATGAAAGAGAAGAGTGAAAAAGTTGGCTGAAAAGTCAACATTCAGAAAACTAAGATCATGGCATTTGATCCCATCACTTCATGGCAAATAGATAGGGAAACAATGGAAACAGTGACAGACTTTATTTTGGGGGGCTCCAAAATCACTGCAGATGGTGACTGCAGCCACGAAATTAAAAGACGCCTGCTCCTTGGAAGAAAAGCTATGACCAACCTAGACAGCATATTAAAAAGCAGAGACATTCCTTTGCCAACAAAGGTCTAGTCAAAGCTATGGTTTTTCCAGTAGTCATGTATGGATGTGAGAGTTGGACTATAAAGAAAGCTGAGCACCGAAGAATTGATGTTTTTGAATTGAAGTGTTGGAGAAGACTCTTGAGAGTCCTTTGGACCATAAGGAGATCTAACCAGTCCATCCTAAAGGAAATCAGTCCTGAATATTCATTGGAAGGACTGATGCTGAAGCTGAAACTCCAGTACTTTGGCCACCTGATGTGAAGAACTGACTCATCTGAAAAGACGCTGATGCTGGGAAAGATTGGAGGTGGGAGGAGAAGGGGACAACAGAGGATGAGATGGTGGATAGCATCACCCATTCGATCGACATGAGTTTCAGTAAGCTCTGGGATTTGGTGATGGACAGGGAGGCCTGGCGTGCTGCAGTCCATGGGGTCACAAAGAGTCAGACATGACTGAGCAACTGAATTGATCTGAAGGGAGACCAGGATGGCCAGGAATTGGAGAAATGGAAAGACAAGGAATGTTAGCAATGAGGCAACTAGGGCCCACCAATGCATGATTGGAGTTCTTTCTAGAGAAGCCAGCAGGCAGGGGTCTGGCTTACTTCTGTGAGGAGTCTCTCCATGGAGTTTTTCTCTCCTTTAATGTGGCAATTCTGCTCCTCACCATACTGGGTGTGCAAGCTTTTGCTGGGAGTGCTGAAATATTTGGCCATGTGTCTGATTGTTTGGTTTTCCTCTTCAAATGCCTTCCATTGCTTCAGCTGTTAGAGAAAAGAACACATGTTATTTATTTAATTACACACCCAGAAACACATTCTCTCACTCTTTCTCAAAAACACCAAGGAATGACAGCGTCACGGACACACAAATGGACAAATTATTCTCTCCTGAGTGTACTTTACTCTGGCAAGTTCACAAACAGCAATAACAGAAGGTTTAGAGAATGTTAAGGTTATAGTGTTTAAAAAACGCCAAAGGAAGATGATGACAGGTTGATGAAAAAGAACAATCTCTGCTGGACCCATCAACTAACTGACCCACTGCTGGACTGTCAGAGAAAACCAGAGCTGAGGCATAGTTCTAGGGCCACATTCTTTTTTTTTTTTTTTTCATTTATTCACATTCTTAAGCCAAAGTTCAGGAGCTATAACAGGATTAAGCAAGCTAAACACCATAGGTTTCAAATGAAGCTGGTTTTAGTTGTACGTAGCTATTCTTCATTATCTTATTTGTTGAGTGACTGTGCTTACTGCCACTGAAAGCCCAGTTCCCTCTTGAGGACTTCTAACCCAAATCAGTATCAAAGCTCAGACAAAGAGAAAACCACAAATGTCAGCAAAAAATCAATAAAAATGACAGAACATTAGGTCTGTGATCTGACCATCTTTTTTCCTTGACAAATGAAGAAAGACTCAGAAGGAGTTTGACTTGTTTAGGTCCACATGACTACACTTAGTAGCAGAGTCATGGCTGTAACCAGGTTGCTGTGCCACATTGCACATTCTCAACGCAGCTGATGAAGACAGATGGTCAACTGTGAGGGTCCTGGGGAATGTTTTTCAGATCTGGTTTTCAGATCTGGTCTATGGATGCATAGGTTGGTTTAGTTTAACAGGCATGGGGCTGAACAGAAGACATTTGCTAAGAGGGCTATGCTTCTGAGCCTCTGAGACACTCCTGGTGAATGCCAGTGACATGATACCAGGGGAGCCCACAGGGCTGGAGGCATCTCCTTTTCCTCTAGGAATTCTCATAATGAAGGGCCCCAGTGATGGGCTCTGGACACTCTGGCACATTAGCTCTAGAAATGATGCTGAGGGGTCTGCAGGGAGCCTCCCAGGGATCCTGGGATGTCTTTGCTTGCTCATCAGACATTTACTGAGCTCTGACTGACTGTGGAAGGTAAGTAAGTTTCATAAGTCTCAGATAGGATTCTAAATCCCACCATCAATTTCAATACCATGTTCTCCCTAAGTCCTCTTGGGTCCCCTGTTAACTCAGCATGAGTCCTTCATGGTATCAGGAGTCTATGTGACCTGTGCTGGGTCAGCCCAGGAACCTGCTCTGTCAGATGCCCTTCTTGAAGGCCCCATTCCTAGGGCACTGTCATCTCACCACTCAGCTCAGGAGTTACTGTAGCCCAGCACTGCAGGGTCACTCTATGGCTGTGGGCGGGTGGCACTGACCTTCAGCGCTGCTCTACTAGCACTGGCCCTGGCAGTGTCACAGTATCTCTGTGGTCCCTCAGGGCCCCTCATCTGCCTAGCTTTTCCTTTCTCTCCCCCCAGCACCTCCAGCCCAAGCCTTCCCTGCAGAGCTGCTAGAGGAGCTGCTCAACATTTGTGTAAGGATACTTCCAAGATTTTTGATATGTCTCACCCTAAGCTGGCTGGGTGAAGTCAGGGTGCCCCTGACTAAAGGCCCCTGCCCCTCCAATCTCATCCCACTTAATCCCCCATTTGTGAAGGTCCTAGTCCTTAAAACCTGAGGATTTCTGAAGTATGGCTATAAATGACCCTTAGGTCACAATTTCAGGATTTCTCCATGGCCCTTCCTTCAGGACAGGCAGTCTTCTTTTCTCAGCATCTGGGCTCTGTGGGTGTGGCAGGAAGAAAATGGTTCCTCAAAGATGTTTCCCTTCCAATCCCAGGCACTTGTGAATATGTTATCTTACACGGCAAGAGGAATTTTGCAAGTGTTATTGAGTTTAAAATTGTGAGATGGGGAGATTCCGGATCATCCAAGTGGGTCCAATGTAATTTAAAAAGTCCTTACAAGAGGGAGGCAGGAGGGGAGATGTGACAGAGAGATCCGAATTTGCTGTGCTCTGGCTCTGAAGATGGAGGGAGGAGCCGCGAGTTGAAGAACGCAGGAAAAGGCCTGGAAACAGATTCTCTCCCAAAGCCTCTAGAAGCAGACCCACTAGCACTTTGATTTCAGCCAAATAAGACCCATGTCAGAACTCTGACCACCAGAACTATCAGATATTAAATCTGTATTGCTTAAGGCCCTCAGTTTGTAGGAGTTTGTTATAACAGCAATAGGAAACCAAAACAGTAGGATTAAGCCTCAGGTCTTTAACGGGGTGCACCCAGGCCTTTGGACATTCACCCCATTTGCCTCTCTCACTTCCTGCCACTTTACCCTTGTTTGAATTTGTGCTTCGAAAAGAGCAAAGACTTGTGGTGTTCCAAACGCCTCTTCTCTCTTACACCTTGCTGCCTCTGTCACAGGGTTTCCCCCTTGGAAGTGCCACCTACTACCCTTCCCCAGTCTGCTCTGTGAACTCTGACTCCTCCTTCAAGCGAGGCCCAAGCACATCATTTTCTGAGGCAGTGTCACCAAGTTCTCAAGACAGGCTGGGGCACCCCTTCCTTGGCATTGAGTAACATCCTTAAACACTTAACTCATGTGTTATTAATCATTTCACATCTGCTCCCAACTAGGCCTAGACTGAGGCCATGTTTAACTGCATGTTCCCAACAGTTAATACATGGATGGATAGATATGTGAACAAATGAAGGAGCTCTCCTTTAAAAAGCTCATCTGTCTGCTAAGGGTGCTGAGACATTTACAGAAGAATATAAGGCAGAGTAGAAAGTTGTAAGTAACTTCCTGGAGGAGCAGATGAAACACTTTGTGGGTCTAGAAGATAAAATAATGTCCTATCTCAGGACCCACCTGCCTCTCAAAAGGTGGAGGGAGGGGACAGCGGTAGTTGGAAGGATGGGTCACATTTAAGTCACAAAAGCAGAAGCTGGCTCACTGCTGGTGATGACCTCAGTGTTTGGCATAAACACTCAGGCATTTCCTGAGGGCCTGTGGAGAATGCTACTTGGTCCACTTGCCTCTTCAGTCACGTCATCCAGCTTTCTAGCACCACCTATCTGCCCTTGAGGAGTCTATGCCTCTGCCCTCATAAATCCTGATCTAGGGTGGCCTCGGCCTGCAATGGCTTGGAACAGAGCTTGGGCTCCCAGCCAGAGATTGAGGCTGGGCTGCAGCAGTGAAGCACCAGATCCTAGCCACTAGATCAGTGGTCAATGACAAGGGCCCTGGCCCTTCAGCTTTGCAGAAAAGAATTTCCACAAAGACAGAAAGTAGTGATGTAAGTAAAGTATTTATTAAGAGAAAAAGAGTACAGTATATGTGGATAGAGACACAGGCAGACTCAGAGGGAGAGTCCCTGAGTTGCACCCTCATGACAGTTTGAGTTAGTTTTATGGGGTATTTCTTCCAGGTTCCCTCTGGCCAATCATTTTGATTTGCCTGGTTCACAGTCTACATCTGGTTTATCTCCCATCACAGTCCAGGCTCAAGGCTCAGGAGCAAGGAGGACGCTTTCCTACTCCCTCCCTCTGCCTCCCATGTGGCTCTCCTTGAACACTTCTCCAAATTTGCTCAGCCGTCCTACAGTCCTGGGAATATCCAGTCTCAGGTCTCACAGGGAGAATCTTCAACCAAAGGCCACTAAGTCAGAAGTGAAGTGAAGTGAAAGTCACTCAGTCGTGTCCGACTCTTTGTGACCCCATGGACTATACAGTTCATGGACTATACAATTCTCCAGGCCAGAATACTGGAATGAGTAGCTTTTCCCCTCTCCAGGGGATCTTTCCAACACAGGGGTCAAACCCAGGTCTCCCTCATTGCAGGCGGATTCTTCAGCAGCTGAGCCACAAGGGAAGCCCAAGAATACTGGAGTGGGTAGCCCAAGAATACTGGAGTTGGAAGCCACCCTTCTCCAGTGGATCTTCCCAACCTAGGAATTGAACTGGGGTCTCCTGCATTGCAGGCAGATTCTTTACCAACTGAGCTATAAGGAAGCTTCCACCAAGTCAGAGGGGAAGATCAATTCAGGGGCACACAAAAATCCTGAAAAACCTCGTTACTTTTACATTTTGAGAAACAATTTACATCCTAAACCTAAAATACAATAGACTATAAAATGTACTTTTTAGTTTCAGACCATGCTCAGTTCAAGAGGAGGAAAAAGCATGAGAGAGAAAGTAGAAAAGATAGAGTATGAGAAAGGAAGCTCAAGACAGTGAGAAGGACTGAGATAGAGAAGGAAAGAGAAAGGCCAACACGGTCTATCTGCCAAATTCTGGTTCACCTGCCCCAATAATTCCATTTCCACTCCCACTTCAACAAATCAAACGCTTGTTCTTAGTTTAAACCTGGAAGTCCGATTCCAAACTGAACTTCATCCCGCATTTTTATGTCTGTGTATGAGATTGAAGTGCAGCTCTATTCCACTATGTTCCTAGGGGTTGAGGATTTAAACACAGGAAGGTGGAAATCTTATGTCTGAGGCTTAGGATGCAAGAGGAGCAGAGGCTAGTGTGGAGAGAGAAACCTACGTAGGGCGTAGGTTACTGATTCACTCAGTTTTCAGATAGAGGTTTTGTTTTAGAACAGGAAGGCTTTTTTCTAATAGTTCCCTGGTGATTACTTCTGCTCTAAATTATCTTGTTCTCTTTCAGAGACTCCTGTTAGTTCTAAATCATATTTCTAGATCATCTCATAATCATATCATCAAATCATATCTGCTCTCCATATTTTCTTATCTACTCTCTCATTTTTTTCCTGTGTCCTTGTTTTCTGTTTCCTTAAGTTAAGCCACTAATTCATTATTTTGCCATGTCCTATTGCCTATTCAGTGCTTTTACTGGGGTTTTTAACACAATCCTTTTCATCCTTATTCAATATTTCATGATCTGAGATTATGTCCTTTCCTGATGGTTTGCTTTAGTCAAAGACAGGCAATAACCTTTGAATCTTACTGACAAGACTAATCAGATACCCTCTGAAAACTTTCTATTTTACTTTGGAGGAAGGGAGCTTCTCTAAATCTTCAGAAATTTGTGGTCCTCTTTTTGTGAACTGCAGAATCTCTTCATAGATTCTTTCCCCCTGAGTTTACAGTCTTACATGGGGAAAGCTATTGTTTTCTGGTATACTAATACATTCTCTTGGCTTTTCCCTCATTATTACCAGATGGCTGCCATAGCACCAAGCATCACAAACATTCAAGGTAGGGAGAAGGCAGAAGAGAGGTGATGCTAACAACACCCATAGATTTTTTAGGAAAGCAAAATCTTTCTCAGAAGCCTCCCAGGAAATCTTTAGTGTTCAAAACTGTGTTACATGAGCACACCTAGCTTAAGCGAGGCTGGCAAAGTAAGTGTTTAGCTCTTTCAGCCTATTGAGTAGAGGTGATCTAGGAAGAAAGGGTTTGGCAATGGATGGATGGGTTCCCCATCAACAATGTTGACCTGATGGCCTAAGGGATAAGCTTTCCAAAAGTCTCCCCACTCTTTTACCATGGCCCAAGGAAGAACAGACCTGACTTTTCATAGCCCTTTTCTGCTACATCCCAGACAAATAAGACCCAGATCTCAATGGGTTCCTTTAGTCTAGTTCTGATAACATTAAGATTCAGCAAAAATTCCTCCAGTTTTTTGCTCAGAAGCAATGCCCACCCTTGATTTTTAGTGCTACGCCTACAGATTTTTCTGTATTTGTTTATTCTCTTGAGTATTTTAAGGAAAATTTATGAAAGGGAAGAAGAGCAAAGGGCCTCTGCCTGTTTCACACTATCATGTCTCAAAGTGCATGCTTCCCTTTTATAAATACACTGTAACCCTGCATCAGCCAACACTTTCATTACCGGTTAGCTCCCTCATGGAAAAGTCATTCATGGACAACTGGAAGCTGCAAAGGGTATCAGGATGGGATCCTGAGGGAATTGTGGGATGAGGGAAGCCTCTGGAGGAAGATAAAGAGAACCAGAAGGGACACAGGAAAAGTGCCTAATGCCAAGTTCATTAACGTGGATGACCATGGCTCAGTGGTACCCTGAGGCATAACGTGAGTAATTTAACATCACTTTCCTTTCACAGTCTATGGATTCCTTCATTTGTCTCTCTCTGACTCCTTTTCTTTCTCTTTGCCCTCTGGATATTTCTCCTTCTATCTTCCTCCCTTGTTTGATTTTTTTCTTAATCCTCATAATAAGAAACACATTTTTAATTTAGTTTTTATTTTTCCTTACTGTAAAAAGAAAAGGAATGTTCTGTATTTTCCTCTAATAAAAAGAAAGAAAAAGCATTTTAAATTGCATAGAGATCCAAACGTGCTTTTCTTGGTGAATGTGCAATTGCAAACAGGAAAGAAGGAAAGGTTCCTCATTTCCAGGCTAGTATAAGAAATGACATCATCAAGATGAAGGGAGGGTGTCATTACCTTGGCTCAGTGGTAAAGATGAAGGGAGGACTGGGGCTGCATGAAGTGGCCTGGAGGGTGGGTAGAAAAGCAAGTCTGTGCGGCAACCCCTCACATGAAAATGGTGCCACTGCTTGGCTACCCTGGTCCGCCCTCCTTGCCCGCTGGGGAGGGAAGAACAGAGGGAGCCAGCTCACTAGGATTCCCACCTTCCCTCTGACTCTTTAATCAAAAGCACCTAAAAACTCTCACTAGGAAACAAAGTGAACAATCTATCATGCCCAGAGAAGTCTCTGGAATGATGGGGTGAATTGGTCCTCCAAATTCTCTCTAAAGCATACCTGGGGAATGAAGATGAAGCAGTTGATTGTAGTTGTGCAAACAAAGATACCTCCAGACGTGAGTCCGAAGACCAGGTTGGGCCAGGAGTACAAGTATCTGGTGACCACAAAAAGCAGCCCAGCAGCCAGTACCACGAGGTTGACCCCAACCATAATGGTTAAAGACTGATTTACAGGAGGAGAGCTGACGTGGTCAGTCAGGCCAGCCAGGTAGGCCCCATATAGCAGCAGCAGGCCCTGGAGATGGACAGAAGAACCAGAGGTTCAGAGAAGTGAAATACCAGGCTTGGGGCCAAAAAGCAATAGGATTGGGACCTATTTCCTCACCTGTAAAAAAAAGAAATAATAATAACTACCTTAAAGCATTGCTATGAGGAGAACTGACTAAGACAGCACAAGGGACTACTCTTAGAGTGGCCCCCTTTCACCTCTTGGTGCTTAGTAAATTTCATTTTCCTCTCCTTCTCTGAGAATTAGTTTATTGGAGGTCAGCAAGTCAACTATCAGACAGGACTCTTTCAGGATGAGGTATAAGACAGGGTGGTACAGGTGGGTAGGAGCCCCACAGAACCAGCTGCCAGGCACTGGGCGGGCAGTGGGTACACCATGCTGGATCCACTGCGTGATTCTGCACTGCATGGAGCTGAGAGGCGTGCAGAGGCTGAACTAGCCCTGTGGTCCACTTGTTAAGCATGTGCCATGGCAGGGGCAGAACCAAAGGAAGGGGCTCTTTTTTCTAATTTTCCCAAAGGCACCATCTGCTTGCCAAGCCCTGCACCTGCAAGACTGCATCTGCCCAGAGGGATGCCGTTTTCTGATTTATACAAAGGATCTCTATAGGCTACTAGCAGCTCTGTGCCAGTGGGTGTTTATGGGAGATGGAGAGTGAAAAAAGAAGACAACAAAGGCTGGCTGGGACCTGGACAGGACCGGGAGACAGGCACAGGCAGCAACAGCCTCATCTATACGCTTCACCCTCTTTGTGACATTCCCTGCCCCGCCCCCAGGAGCCCAGGGCCCTACTCTTTCTTCTTTGTCATAAATGTAAACCTGCTCTCAGATTTCTCATTTGTACTACACAGAAAATGGCTCACAGCTTCTGAAAGTGCTGCTTCTCCTATAAGGAGCTACATTTAAATAGAAATCAAAGCTTTAATCAATAATAAATGACATAAAGATTCAATAATATGTAATATATAGATTCAATATATAGATTTGCTTGATTAGGGGCAAAGCTCCATGCTAGGGGTAGCTGTAGGGAGGGAAATGGTGTTGCCAAGTGGAAGTCATGGTTCTAGCTTTTGAGAAGTTCAGTGTGGTTGGGAGATTTAAGGCAAGCATACAAATACCCATGTTTTTCTTGTCATTGTATTATTTTTGTTTTTTGGCCATGCCATGAGGCATGCAGAATCTTACTTCCCTGACCAGGGATTGAATTCATGCCCCCTACATTGGGAGCTGAGTCTTAACCACTGGACTGTCAGGGAAGTTCCCAAATATCCATGTTTTATGATATAGAATGTGAAGATGCCATGGGGGAGGAAGTGGGTGGGGATGATGGGGATTCAGAGGGAAAACTAATAATAAAAGTAAGGTCAGGTATCAGCAGGCTACCTGCTAGGGACCCTGGAATCACACAACCTGACCACCTCCATCTGTAAGGATGGCCCTAAGAAAACTGCTTGCCTGCTGTGAAGGAGTCAGCTCAGTAGAGATGTCATCTGGATGCCCAAAATGCTCAGTGTCCAAAGGGGGCCGGAGGCCCAATTGTGGCCACCCTGAGATCTTCAATGACTAGAGGACACACCAGTCAGCAGGCCAGTAAGGCCTGACTTCTGGATAACTGACACGATCAGGTGGCATTTGGCAGAGTTATATCATTAGCAATTTAATCAAAGGTGAGTAAAATTAACTCTATGGTTTTGAAATGTTCAAATCTGATTTTATTAAAATGTTTTAACTCTATTAAAATTCTTGACAAAAAATAATGAGGTATGAATAAAGCATCTATATGTGCAGGACTCATGTTTGAGTGACTCACATTCGCTCTCATTGCTGAGAAGTGTGGGGTAGAGGGCAGTTGGCAGGCTTGGGTGGGGAGCTGGGGGACTTAATGTGCAGATTTGAGGTCCTCCACAGGAACTGCTTGTCGACCAGGGAGCCCATGGGGTCCTGGCTTAGTCAGCTTCCTGATGCTCAGCACTCTTTCTCCTTTCTTTCTTTGTCATATAGAAATATATTGCAGAAAATAAAATGGAAATGGGATTACATAAAAGACACTGGAGAAATAAATCAAGTTGAGTCGCAGAGGGAGTTGCTATGGGGGAAGTGCTGAGTTTCTGTGCCAGGGAGGATGTGCTCTTCCACAGGGGCTTGAAGAACCAGAGAGGCACTTTGCTTTCAGAACTGTTGGGGGTTGCGGGGGCAGGGGGGTGCAGTGGAAGACTAATAATAAAACATCTACTCATTTATTAAGCTCTTACTATGGGCCAGGAGTGGTTGAAAACTCAACATGCATCAACCCTTTCAAAACTCACAAGATGATGGTACATCATCTTCGTTTTACATATGAGGGAACCGAGGCTCAAAGAGGTTAAATGAGGTTCAGGGTCAGCTAGGAAGGGACTGAGTCAGACTTTGCAGGAATCCCCTCATTAACTCCTGTAATTCCTCTTCATATCCATTTATTGGTAACAGAGAGATAGCATTCCAAGGAGATAAGGTTACCAACCTTGCATCCCAAAATGAGAGCAATCCAGATGTCGGAGTACCGGGAAGCACAGAAGTGTGTGCTGGTCAGAGAGCAGGACACGTCTCTCCCTGTCACCTAGGAGGGACATAGGGTCAGGACTGAGGGCACCCACAGTTACAGAGCCAATCTTTGTACACATTCTGGAACACATATACACAGCCGATCTTTGTACACATTCTGGATTGTGAACTCCTCTACAGCTCCTTTAATATGTAAAAACTAACTTAGGTGACTCCATTAGAATCTAAATGAGAGTAACTGAATTAGAGGAAAAGACAACCAAGTTGGGCTGACATGTGGATACTTGGGGCCAGGAGAGCTTACTCCTCTTATGTGCTTTACTACCACAGTGATTCAAATCAGTGCAGAAAAATCACAAATTATTTCATGTCCTGCTCCTGCTATTTGTTAATAGTTGAAACTTCAGTATTGAATCTGCACATCAAGATCCCACTGTATTCCTCAGCCTCTTTGTGAGGCTGGAGACATAATGCTTCCTATTAATTAAACACTATGTTCTGAGCACAGCTGAATTCTTTACCTGTACTGTTTCACTTAATCTTCATCACAGCCCTATGAAATAGGTAGTATTAGTATTATTATCTCCATTTTACTTATGAGGAAAGTAAGCAAATTCTTATGAATTACTTTACTTATGAAAAGTAAATTCTTTACTTATGAGACTTAGAGAGGTTAAATAACTTTCCCAAGGTCACATGGCTGGTAAGTGGTAGAGCTGGGATTTGAACCAGGGTTGACTGACTCCAAAGAACACTTCAGAATCCTTTACCTTTCAACAATTGGGTAAGGCAACTCTGTAAGTCTCATTATTGATAATGTGGAAGTGGAGTTAACTGCGAGGCAAATTCCTGTGTGCTGACATCTCAGCAGATGCCGCAGAACACTTGGGGTGGGAGGAGTAGTGGGAGTAGCAGCAGACCCTACAGACAAGGGGCAGGTGTTCAGGGCAGCCACAGCTCCTGACTCGCTATCCTCTTGGGGTCATTTGTCTTCTTGTTGGGAGGATGTCCACACAGTGAATGATCCTGGGAGAATGACCTCTGTGTACTCACAGAAGCCAGTCCCTCCAGCTCAGGAACTAGATTCTCCAGGGGTTGGGTCTCTCACCGTCATACTGACACTGAGAATCTGGAGACACTGGATGGGATCAGTCAGCACCCAAGTCATGAGCAGGATCACATCAGCTATCACCAGGGCTGCCACCAACCCCAGAAGCTGCAGGTCTTTGATTATCTGCAAAAGAGTCAAGGTCATAACTTTCCTTTGCTCACTGGCTATACAACAAATGGAGTCTAGAGTGTTCTATGCACTCTGAGCTAAAGGCTACTGGGTTAATCTTCCAAATGGACTTCAAAGCCAGTCATCAAAAAAAAAAAAAAAAAGATGATACAGACACGAAACGTACTCAGTGATTCTATGTTCATATCATCGTTTTCATTTGTTTGCCCTTTCCATATCCTGACTTTCCCACGAAGGATTCAAGCAATATTATAAAATAAATACACTATTATTTCTAAATATGTTTATACAAGCACATACAGAGATGTGGAAACTTTCATATAAAACTATGAACAACCATTAACCTGGAGGGTCAGACTGAGAGATGATGGTGGTGGAGGAGAGACTACTAGCATTTTCTTCAAACATATCTGAATCATTTGATTTAATACAAAGAGACTGTGTTATTTTTGTGGTTAGAAAAATAAAAATTTTAAAATGTATATAGCAATAGGATGAAAAACATTAGGGAAAATAGATAATAAGGAGAATTATGATGAATGCTCTGGTGAGGAGAGCACATAGTCTTCAAGAACTGGGGCAGAAATGCAATTCTGCACTTTTGACAACCAATGAAAAGAAGGAAGCACAACTAGTTACATGATTCATGGTGTTTATAAGAAAAACGAATCAGTTGCTGAATTAAAATGCTCCAAACTAGTGATAAGGAGAAAATTTTCAAATCAACCAGCAAAAAATGACACAGCAAGTATAGAAGAAAAAAAATAAGGAAGACATCAGATTTCTCCTCAGACACAAGGTCAAGTGAGAAAACAGTGGAAATCTTCAAAAGTACTCAAGGGAAAAAAAAAATTCAACCTAGAATCTTATACTCAGAAAAAGTATCTTTCAAAAACAAAGGTGAAATAAAGACTTTTTCAGATAAAAGCTGAAAGAATTCAGCATTAGCACACCTGCATGAGAATGTGAGATAAATTTGAAGCAAAAGGAAAAAATATCAGATGAATATAGGTATCTATACAAGGAAATCAAGAGCTCTGGAAATGTTAACTTCATAGAAAAACATATGACTGATATTTACTATTTAAATATCCTTAAAATGTAACAGATTGTTTAAACAAAAATTAATAACAATTGTATGGGGCTTGTAAAATATGTAAAAGCAACACAAAGATTGGAAGATGGGGAAATGGAAGCATACCACTGTAAAATACTTATGCTATAAGTAAATGCCAATTATATAATTATACACAAACTCTTCCAGAAATTGAATTGGAGGGAATACTTCCCAACTTATTCTACGAATACTCTGTTACCAAAACCAGGCAAAGATTTTATAAGGAAAGAAAGCTACAGAGCAACATACCTTAAGAAATGAATATAAATATTATAAACAGAATTTTATGAAACTGAATCTAACAATGTAAGAGGATAATACACAAAGACCAAGTGGAGCTTGTTTCAGGGATGCAAGATTGGTTTGAGATCCTAAAATTATTTAATATAATTCGCCATATGAGCAAAGAAAAAAACCATATGGTTAATAGATACAGAAAACACATTTGACAAAATCTAACATTAATTCTTTATAGAAACTCAATAAAATAGGAATTGAGAAGAAATTCCGCAATTAGATAAAGGGCATTACAATAAAACTACAGCTAACATCTAACATAAAGCTAACATTATGATAAAACAAAATTAACATTAGTTTTGACTAAGATGAATGTTTCCCCCATATGATCAAGAACAACTCAAGGAACTTCTATTAAACACTGTACTAGTGTTTCTAGTCAGTGCCATCATAGAGATTGGAAAGTAAATGTCTTTTACAGAAGATATGGTCATCTATGCAGAAAATCTGATAGAATCTACACAAAAGCTACTAGAACTAATAAGTAATTTAGCAAGACTGCAGCAGGTAAGATCAGCTTAAAAAATCAATTGTATTAATATTATATATATATTAGCAACAAAAATTGTAAAGTGAAATAAAAACAGTAACATGTATAATATCAGAAAAATATAAAATACTTAGACATAAATTTGATAAAAGATATGGAAGACCTTCACTGAAAGCTGCAAAAAATTGCTGAGAGAAATTAGAAAAGACCTAAATAAATGAAGCAATATGCTGTGTTTATGGGTTAAAAGATACAACATTGTTAAGAAGTCAATTCTCCACAATTTTATCTACAAATTCAATACAATCTCAATCAAAATCTCTGCTGAAATTTGCAGAAATTGGCAAAGTGATTCAAAAATTTATATGGAAATTCAAAGAACCCAGATTAGCCAAAACAACACTGAGGGAGAACTAATACTCCCTAACTCAAGATTTAATATAAAGCTACAATAATATGGTATTGGTGTCAAACAATGACATCAATGAGATAGAGTTTAGTAGTAGTTATACACATCTATGGACAAATAGTTTTCAACAAAGGTGCAAAGGTAATTTGGTGAAGAAAGGAGTCTTTTCAACAAATGGTGCCAGAACAATTGGATATCCATACATAAAAAATGGACTCCAATCTATATATCACATCACATTTCAAAATTAACTCAAAATGAATCATAGACCTGCATTTAAAAAAAAAACTCTTAAAACTTCTAGAAGTAAACATAGAAGAAAAACTTTTGAGGCCTTGGGTTAGGCAAGTTTCTTAAGTCTGATACCCAAAACACGATCCATGAAAGAATAAAGTAAGAAACCGAACTTCATCAAAATTAGAAATTTCTTCTGTTTAAAAGACATTCGTAAGTGAATGAAAAGCCATAAACGAGAAGCAAATCTTTGCAAATCATATATTTGATAAAAGACTATATCCAGAATGTAAAAAGAACCCTCAAAGCTTAATAATGAGAAAAAAAATCAACGAAATTAAAAAACAGGTGATTGATTTGAGCAGATACTTCACCAAAGAAGATATATGGATGGCAAATAAGCATATAAAAAGACACTCAACATTGCATCAGGGAAATGAAATTAAAATACAATGAGATTCCACTGCACATACTTAATAGAATGACTGACACAAATACCAACCAAGTCTAATGTTGGGAAGGAAGTGGAGGAAAGGGACTCATATACTATTGGTGGGAACGTAAAATTGTACAGCCACTTTGTAAAACAGTCATGCAATTTCTTTAAAAGTTAAACATATACTTACCATATGATCTAATCACTCTATGCTTGTTTTTTTTTTTTTTTTCTATGCTTGGTTTTTTTAAAACCTTTTTATTTTATATTGGAGTACAGTTGATTAACAATATTGTGACAGCTTCAAGTGGACAGCAAAGGGACTCAGTCATACACGTATGTGCATCCATTCTCCACCAAATTCCCCTCCCATCCAGGCTGCCACATTATGCTTAGGTTTTTAACGAAGAGAAATGAAAGTATGATATGTGTGCACAAAGATTCATACACAAATGTTCACAGAAGTTTTATTTTATTTTATTTTATTTTTTTAGAAGTTTTATTTTTAATAGCCCCAAACTGGAAACAAATCCAAACACCTACCAATAGGTAAATGGATAAACCAACTGCAGTTATATCTACACACTGAAAAATTACTCAACAATAATAAGGAAAGAACCACTGATGCAAGTAACAACATAGATGAATCTCAAAATAATTAGGCCAAGTAGAAGAAAGATAAAAATACACACTGTATAATTCCACTTATATAAAATTCTGGAAAATTCAAACTAATCTACAGTGACAGAAAGCAGGTCAATGGTTGCCTGGGTACAGGAATAGGGGATATAAGAATTCGACAATAGAGGAAGATGACAAGGGTGTATGAGGAGACTTGCGGATTATAACCCACATTTCATAGTGTATACACATGTCAAAATATATCAAATCATACACTTTAAATAATGCGGTTCATTGCATGTCAATTATCTCTAAATAGAGTTATTTATCACCTGATGCGAAGACCTGACTCATTGGAAAAGACCCTGATGCTGGGAAAGATTGAGGGCAGAAGGAGAAAGTGGTGATAGAGGATGAGATGGTTGGATGATATCGCCATCCAATGGACATGAGTTTAAGCAAACTCCAGGAGACAGTGAAGGACAGGGAAGCCTGGATGCTACAGTCCATGATGTTGTAAAGAGTCGGATACGACTTAGCGACTGAATAAAAACAAAGCTATTTTTTAAAAAAAGGAATTAGTGTTCTAGAGGCATGGATGAGCTTACTGTCCTTTAGGCAATGTTTCTCATATGTATGGTTATTCACAGAGGAGTTTTTGATAAACATTCACCACAATTTAATAACATTTGCTAAAAGAAAACCTTGTCAGTCCAGAGAAGTAAACTCCAACTGAGTAATTTGTTGGATCTGGACAGGATCGATATAGAATAAGGGGTTTGATGATCAGCCTTTGAGGTTTGGGCAGCTCCATCAGGAAACATGATAAAATGAGGGAACGTGGTTAGGATGACACCTGATGTCAGGGACACATAGGTAATCTGGCTGCTGCATAGCTGCTAGGGTTGATTCTGTCTGAATGGATATGTTCTTTCTTGCTCACTGTTTCCAGCCCATCCTTCTTAGTACAGAGCATGGCCTTCTTGTATGGAAAAGAACTGGGCTCCAAAGAGAGGAATAATTGCTTACTTGCTATAGCTTCTCTGTAATCACTATCCCTCTGCCCACTTTTCAGCTCACACCTGTGCCAAGAAACAGCCCCTCTGGGCATCTTGCTCTCCCTCAGGCTGGTGCCAGATAAGGGTCAGCTCACACATCCCCCAGAGTAGTACCAGGGCCTGGGATGCATATAAAGCAGGACTTCTATTTAAAGACCTGTCTCCCAAGAGCACTGACAAACAACTTTCCAGTCTTGGAATTTATGAGGCCACATGACTCCAAGATTTGAAGTAAGGGGCAGGAACTTCAGATCATCATAAAAGGGCCAGACCCAGTAATTTGGCACAAGTTTCTCTAGCTTTTAATCAATAATGGAGCTACTATCTATGATCAAGCATGTGTACTTGCTACCTACTTACCACTCTCTTGTCCGGAACCCTCTGGGTAAACACCTTGTAGAGTCGCCAGCTCTTCCCAAGAATGGGGCCAAACACCAGGGAGGTTCCAATGCACAACATGGAGAGTCTTACCTACAGATGGAAAGGGACAGAAGAAAGAGGCGTGAGAGAAACCTTTGTGGTTCTCCATACATTCCGATCTGCAAAGCTTCAGTCCACAGAGGACCTGGGGCAGAAAGTGGACCTCACTGACTTAGGATTCCAGGGTTTGCCTCTGAAAGAGCCCACACCAGGGATAAAGGTAACCAACACCCACAGGAGCAGATTATTTCAAAAATTATCAAAACTTGCATGATATTCAAAATAAAATTGAAGATTTCACCTACCTGAATGAGAGTTTCCATTGAACTTCCCACTAAAGCACCTTGATTGTGAATCCCAAAGAGGTAAGCACTACTGTAAGTCAGACAACTGCCCAATAAGGTCACAATGTTCAGATTGGGACTGGACATCTTCACAATCCTATGGGAAACCAGGAAGAAAGACACCTACAGTCATGACATTTGTCCTGGGAGTGGACAAAGTTTCCCTGCCAGCAAAATCTCCAATGCAGTCTCAGAGTAAAAGGTCATAGTGAAGACTACTTTAAAATCCTGTGAAAAATTGTTATGATTTATTTAAATTTATTTTCAGAAAGAACTACATTCTGGCATTTCTTGCTTATATAACTCCAAGTCTTAAAAGAGGGCCAACTTCCCCCAAACAGGTGGTATCACAGAAGAGTTAGAATTTTTCCCTAAAGTTTATGGTTGCTAAGAGACTGCTCTATGCAGCCTAGTGAATAAATAACTAGCAGGTAGATACCTAAGGAGATACAGTTTGGAACCTTTAAAAGTGAGCTGTAAGGTAAACTATTAGAAAAAAACAGGCAAAGATACCACAAAAAAGAGAAAATTACAGGCCAATATCACTGATAAACATAGGTGCTAAAATCCTTAACAAAATACTAGCAAATCAAATCTAACAATAAAAGGATCATACACCATGAGCAAGTGGGACTTATCCCAGAGGTGCGAGGATTTTTCAATATCTGCAAATCCATACACATTAACAAACTGAAGAATAAAAACCATACGATCATCTTAATAGCTGCAGAAAAAGCTTTTGACAAAATTCAACATCCATTTATGATAAAAATGCTCCAAAAAGTGGGCATTGAGGGAACCTACCTCAACAAAATAAAGGTATATATGACAAATCTACAGCTAACATTATACTCAGTGGTGAAAAGCTGAAAGCATTTTCTCTAAGATCAGACAAGGATGGCCACTCTTACTATTTTTATTCAACATTGCTTTGGCAGTCCTAGCCACAGCAATCAGAAAAGAAAAAGAAATAAAACAAATCCAAGCTGGAAAAGAAGTAAAACTGTCACTATTTGTACATGACATTATACTTTACACAGAAAATCCTAAAGATGCTACCAGAAAACTAGAGCTCATCAATGAATTTGGTAAAGTTACAGGATACAAAATTAATACAAAATTAATTAATGTTTCTTTTTAAAAATTTGTATTTATTTATTTTTGTCTGTGCTGGATCTTTGTTGCTTTGCATGGGTTTTCTCTAGTTGCAGTGAGCAGGGGTTACTCTTAGTTGCCCTGCTTGGGCTTCTCATTATGGTGGCTTCTCTTGTTGCAGAGCACAAGCTCAAAGGAAGCAAGAATATACAACAGAAAAAACACAGTCTCTTCAAAGTGTGGTACTGGGAAAATTGGACCACTACATGTAAAAGGATGAAATTAGAACATTCTCTAACACCATACACAATATTAAACTCAAAATGAATTAAAGACCTAAATGTAAAACCAGATACCATAAAATTCCTAGAGGAAAACAGTCAGAATACTCTGATAAATTGTAGCAATATCTAATGGGATTCATCTTCTAGAGTGATGAAAAGAAAAAGAAAAAGAAACAAATAGGATCTAATTAAACTAAAAAGATTTTTCACAACAAAGAAAACCATAAACAAAACAAAAAAGACAATCTACAGAATGGGAGAAAATATTTGCAAATGATATAACTGACAAGAGATTAATCTCCAAAATATATAACAGTTCATAAAGCTCAATAACAAAAAAAAAACACCCACTCAGAAAATGGGCAGAAGACCTAAATAGACATTTTTTCCAGAGAAGACATAGGGATGATCAAAAGGCACATGAAAAGATGCTCAACACTGCTAATTACTAGAGAGATGCAAATCAAAACTACAATGAATTATCACCTCACACTAGTCAGAGTGTCCATCATCAAAAAGTCTACAAATAGTAAATTCTGGACAGGAAATGGAGAAAAAGGAACCCTCCTACACTGTTGGTGGGAATGTAAACTGATGCAGAAATATGGAGAATAGTATGGAAGTTCCTTAAGGAACAAAAAAATAGAATTGCCATATGAGTCAGCAATCCAACTCCTGGGCATATACCTGGAGAAAACCATAATTTTAAAGGATACATACATCCTAATGCTCAGTGCAGCACTGTTTATAATAGCCAAGACATGGAAACAACCTAAATGTCCATTGAGAGCTGAATGGATAAAGAAGATGTGGTATGTATATACAGTGGAATATTAATCAGTCATAAAAAATGAAATAATGCCATTTGCAGCAACATGGCTGGACCTAGATTATCTCACTAAGTCAAATAAACCAGACAGAGAAAGACAAATATCAGAAGATATCACTTATATGTGGAATCTAATTAAAAATGATGCAAATGCACTTAGATATAAAACAGAAATAGATCCATAGAGATATAAAACAATCTTATGGTTACCAAAAGGGAAAGGAGGGAGGGATAAATTAGGAGTTTGAGATTAATATATATACACCATTATATATAAAATGGGCTTCCCAGGTGGCTCAGTGGTAAAGAATTCGCCTGCAATAAAGGAGACGCAGGAGACGTGGGATCAATCCCTGGATTGGGAAGATCCCCTGGAGGAGGGCATGGAAACCCACTCCAGCATTTTTGTCTGGAGAATCCCATGGAGAGAGGAGCCTAGCAGGCTACAGTCCATAGGATTGCAAAGAGCTGGACAGGACTGAAGCGATTTGAGCACACACGCACGGATATATAAAATAAATAACCAACAAGGACCTACTGTACAGCATAGAGAACTACACTCAATATTTTACAATAACCTATAAGGGAAAAGAATTTGAGAATAAATATGTGTAATACATATATATGTGTATATATGTGTGTGTGTGTGTGTGTGTATGTATATATATATATATTTCAGTTCAGTTCAGTTCACTCAGTCATGTCCGACTCTTTGCGACCCCATGAACTGCAGTATGCCAGGCCTCCCTGTCCATCACCAACTGCCGGAGTTTACCCAAACCCATGTCCATTGAGTCAGTGATGCCATCCAACCATCTCATCCTCTGTTGTCCCCTTCTCCTCCTGCTCTCAATCTTTCCCAGAATCAGGGTCTTTTCAAATGAGTCAGTTCTTTGCATCAGGTGGCTGAAGTATTGGAGTTTCAGCTTCAACATCAGTCTTCTCAATGAACACCCAGGACTGATCTCCTTTGGGATAGACTGGTTGGATCTCCTTGCAGTCCAAGGGACTCTCAAGACTCTTCTCTAATACCACAGTTCAAAAGCATCAATTCTTTGGTGCTCAGATTTCTTTGTAGTCCCACTCTCACATCCATACATGACCACTGGAAAAGCCATAGCCTTGGCTAGATGGACCTTTGTGGACAAAGTAATGTCTCTGCTTTTTATTTATTTGTTTTTTCATTTATTTTTATTAGTTGAAAGCTAATTACTTTACAATATTGTAGTGGTTTTTGCCATACATTGACATGAATCAGCCATGGATTTACATGTATTCCCCATCCCGATCCCCCCTCCCGCCTCCCTCCCCATCCCATCCCTCTGGGTCTTCCCAGTGCACCAGCCCTGAGCATTGTCTCATGCATCCAACCTGGGCTGGTGATCTGTTTCACCCTTGATAGTATACTTGTTTCAATGCTGTTCTCTCAGAACATCCCACCCTCACCTTCTTCCACAGAGTCCAAAAGTCTGTTCTGTACATCTGTGTCTCTTTTTCTGTTTTGCATATAGGGTTATCATTACCATCTTTTAAAATTCCATATATATGCATTAGTATACTGTATTGGTCTTTATCTTTCTGGCTTACTTCACTCTGTATAATGGGCTCCAGTTTCATCCATCTCATTAGAACTGATTCAAATGAATTCTTTTTAATGGCTGAGTAATATTCCATGGTGTATATGTACCACAGCTTCCTTATCCATTCATCTGCTTATGGGCATCTAGGTTGCTTCCATGTCCTGGCTATTATAAACAGTGCTGCGATGAACATTGGGGTGCACATGTCTCTTTCAGATCTAGTTTCCTCAGTGTGTATGCCCAGAAGTGGGATTGCTGGGTCATATGGCAGTTCTATTTCCAGTTTTTTAAGGAATCTCCACACTGTTCTCCATAGTGGCTGTACTAGTTTGCATTCCCACCAACAGTGTAAGAGGGTTCCCTTTTCTCCACACCCTCTCCAGCATGTATTGCTTGTAGACTTTTGGATAGCAGCCATTCTGACTGGCGTGTAATGGTACCTCACTGAGGTTTTGATTTGCATTTCTCTGATAATGAGTGATGTTGAGCATCTTTTCATGTGTTTGTTAGCCATCTATATGTCTTCTTTGGAGAAATGTCTGTTTAGCTCTTTGGCCCATTTTTTGATTGGGTCATTTACTTTTCTGGAATTGAGCTGCAGGAGTTGCTTGTATATTTAAACAAATGGGACCTAATTAAACTTAAAAGCTTTTGCACAACAGAGGAAACTATAAGCCAGGTGAAAAGACAGCCCTCAGAATGGGAGAAAATAATAGCAAACGAAGAAACAGACAAAGGATTAACGTCTCTGCTTTTTAATATGCTGTCTAGGTTGGTCATAACTTTCCTTCCAAGGAGTAAGCGTCTTTTAATTTCATGGCTGCAATCACCATCTGCAGTGATTTTAGAACCCTCCAAAATAAAGCCAGCCACTGTTTCCACTGTTTCCCCATCTATTTGCCATGAAGTGATGGGACCAGATGCCATGATCTTAGTTTTCTGAATTTTGAGCTTTAAGCCAACTTTTTCACTCTCATCAAGAGGCTCTTTAGTTCTTCTTCACTTTCTGCCATAAGGGTGGTGTCATCTGCATATCTGAGGTTATTGATATTTCTCCCGGCAATCTTGATTCCAGCTTGGGCTTCATCCAGCCCAGCGTTTCTCGTGATGTACTCTGCATATAAGTTAAATAAGCAGGGTGACAATATACAGCCTTGACGTACTCCTTTTCCTGTTTGGAACCAGTCTGTTGTCCACATATATGTTTACATGTACGTATAACTGAATTACTTTGCTGTACACCTGAAACTAACACAACACTGTAAATCAATTATGAAAGTGAAGTGAAAGTGAAAGTTGCTCAGTTGTGTCTGACTCTTTGCAAGCCCATGGACAATTGCCTGCCAGGCTCCTCTCTCCATGGAATTCTCCAGGCCTGAATACCGAAGTGGGTAGCTGTTCCCTTCTCCAGGGCATCTTCCTGACCCAGATATCAAACCCCAGGTCTCCCGCCTTGCAGGTGGATTCTTTACCATCTGAGTCACCAAGGAAGCCCAATCAACTATACCTCAATAAAAAATTAAGTTAAAAATAAAATGAGCTTTACAGTAAAATATTATTTGAAAAAAGTCTGGAGAGTTTTTCATGAACTATTTACTTTATTTGACATGTAAACTGTTTTCCTCTCTCTGTCTGACCAAGAAGAGAAAGAAAAGAGAAAGAAAGAGAAAGAAAGCAGGGACTGAAAGCAGGAAATTTGGGAAGGACTACTTCTCAAGTGATTTTTAAAAAAATAATCTTATTTATTTATTTTTGGCTGTGTTGGGTCTTAGTTACTGCAGGGCTTTCTCTAGTTGTGGAGTGGGGGTTTCCCTTTATTGCAATGTGCAGGCTTCTCACTGTGGTGACTTCTCTTGTCATGGTGTAGGGGTGCTAGGCTGCTCAGGCTTTAGGAGTTGCAGCATGTAGGCTCAGCAGTTAGGGCTCCCAGGCTCTAGAGCACAGGCTCAAAAATAGTGGCACATGGGCTTAGTTGCCCCATGGTACGTGGGATCTTCCCAGATCAGGGATTGAACCCTTGTCTCCTGTATTGGCAGGTGTATTCTTTACCACTGAGCCACTAGAGAAGACCCTTTAGAGATATTTGAGGTTTCAGAGCATTTTGAAGATTATAGGGAAAGGTAGACAGAGTCTGAGACATACTCTCAGCACCAATAGAGGTTGTAGACAAGGTACAAATGAGTGAACTGGTTAACCTAAGGGAAAAACCAGACTTAAACTGGACTGTGATTGATAACAATTATGAAATAAAAATAACTAGTAACAAATGAAGAAGTAATGTAATACTTAAGGGTTTTAGTCTAAATAGTGTATTCCATTGTTCAGTCGTTCAGTTGTGTCTGACTCTTTGTGACTCCATGGACTGCAGCACGCCAAGCTTCCTTTCCGTGACCATCTTCCAGAGTTTGCTCAAACTCATTCCATTGAGTTGGTGATGCCATCAATCATCTCATCCTCTGCCGATTCCTTCTACTTGTGCCTTCAATCTTTTCCAGCATCAAGGTCTTTTCCAATGAGTCAGCTCTTCACATCAAGTGGCCAAAGTACTGGAGCTTCAGCTTCAGCATCAATCCTTCCAGTGAATATTGAGGGTTGATTTCCTTTAGGACTGACTGGTTGAATCTCCTTGCAATCCAAAGGGACTCTCAAGAGTCTTCTCCAACATTATAGCCTGGAAGCATCAATTCTTCAGTGCTCAACCTTCTTTATGGCCCAACTCTCACACCCATACATGACTACTGGGAAAACCATAGCTTTGACTATATGGACCTTTGCTGGCAAAGTAATGTCTCTGTTTTTTAAAAATGGTGTCTATGTTTGTCATAGCTTTTCATAGTATATTCTCCATAAACACAATATTTATACTACTAGTCATTTGGTAATTATACTTATTATGTTCAGTTGTGTCCAATTCTTTGGGACCCCATGGACTATAGCCTGCCAGGCTCTTCTATCCATAGAATTCTCCAGGCAAGAATACTGGAGGGGGTAGCCATTCCCTTCTTCAGGGGATCTTCCCAACAAAGGGATTGAACCTGGGTCTCCTGCATCGCAGGCAGATTCTTTACTGTCTGAGTACTTATACCTTTATTTTAAAATAATTACTGAGGGGGAAAGCATTCTTCTTTATGTACCTGGATTCCCTGACTGACCACCTTGAAGGCCAGAGCCAAGGCAAAACCAGCTACATACTATTTTAAAGACAGGCAAAGTATTTATCTGGGAGGCATTAAACAAACAGTTTGGCAGTGCAGGACTTAAGACCATCACAACTACCACCAGCCCAGCTTGATTATTTCATAGTCAGCAACATAATTACGTACACACACACAAGAATACCAAACCTCTGCCTGTGACTCAAGCCCCAAGCATAGTCACCATAGGCCAATGACTCTAGTTGAGCTTTACCTAGTCTTAGAGTAAAAACCTTTTTTTTTTCTTCCTCTAAAAGTGAAAACAACCTTCATGTATTCCCCTTGTAAATATGGGATAATAATATACACTCTCCTCCTCCCAAACCAAAGAGTTGTGAGGGCTGAGGATTCAATGAGGCAATACAGCCAAGTGTGTGGTAGCATGCATAGGCCCCAGCAAGTAGCAAGCATGTTACAAATACAGCTGATGATGTTATTAATCTCATCATCTTCCAGGCTTTAGAAACCTGGGGATCACCTTTTGCTTCTTCCTTTTCCTTCTCCACTTCTTTCTTTATCACCTCTACTCAATCATGGCGTTTCTTTCAATTGTTATTTCAAAATCTCTCTGAGCCATCCCTCACATTCTATTCCTACTGCTGTCACATTTATCCAGGTTACAGTCATGTTAGGAGAAATGGAACTTGAGTCAGGTGTGAGATGGGAATCCTGGCTCAGCCAGTCACAGCTGTGTGACTTTCATTGAGTCATTTAACTAGTCTAGGTTCCTGTTTCCTCATTTGTGAAATGAAGATAATATCTTCTTTCTTATGTACCTACAGCATATTGTGAGGATCAAATGAGGTTTGTGCTAAAACTCCTTGAATACTCTAAGGCAATGCAAAAACATTAATTTTTAGGTTTTTTGGTATAAGCTTCAGCTCTCTGTAACACCAGTTTTTCCCTGTCCTAATATATCTTGTACATTATTTTCACATTTACCTTCTTAAAATATCACCTTCATCACTTAGCAAGAGAGCTACATGTATAAAGAACAATTTTTTATTGTTCACCTTAAGTCTCCTGTATCCCCGTTTAAGATTTAGCCTTATTCTACCTATCCTTGTACTAATAGGTCTACATCCTCAGTCGTCATGTCTTTAAACTGTGGGCTAAAAGATAGTAATTGTCCCTAGTTTCTTTGTCTTTTCCCAAAAGAAGGGGGAATATGTAGTGAATGTGCATGTGTGCTAAAGTTGCTTTAGTTGTGTCCGACTCTTTGTGACCCAATGAACTGTAGCCCTTCAGGCTCCTCTGGCCATGGGATTCTCTAGGCCAGAATACTGGAGTGGGTTGCCATAGTCTCCTCCAGCAGACCTTCTCCACCCAGGGACTGAACCCATGTCTCTTATGTTTCCTGCATTGGCAGCTGGGTTCTTTACCACCAGCGCCACCCAGGAAGCCCATGTGATGAATTCTGACTACCAAAGTAACAGCGATTATCAGCAGCTTCACAAAGCATTTGTTAAGAAAAGTAATATATCAGAGAGACCAGTTTTGACACTGACTTAGAAAACAGGGCACTGTTGGCTAGGACTGGCCACTCAGTGCAGCCAGTAGCTTGGGCAGTGGTACAACCAGTGGGTGGTCTCCTGAAAGACCAAGAAATGAGGCTGCTCTCCATAACCTCTCACAAGCTCCTAGGCATCAGCCATGAATATCTGATGAGGAGATTTTCACCAAGCAAGTATCCAGCTTTCACAGCCATGCTGTGTTTTCTAGATCACTGATTGGTAGGTTTCTTTCTTAACTCCCCTCTGGACCATTTTATGTGAACACCACTGTACAATCAGGTCTCTTTTGTGTAGTTCAGTACTGCAAGAATCCTGATTTAGAATTCCTCCCCCTCTTGATTTAGTTAGGAGGAACTCATTTTAGTGTTGTTTTTTTTTTTTTTTTTTAAAAAAAAACCAACAAAATATACATTATTTGGTCTTCACATCTCAAAAGTTGATGCAAACTGATTTCCAAATGGACATGCTATGACTTGTATATTTATGTTTTGATAATTTTCCAAATATTTTTACTGAAAACTTACCTCAGGAAAAAAAAAAATGAATGGAAGACAATTTATCTGTTTTGTCTGGCCAAGTTAACACCTGTGAAGTCACTGAAAGGTGAATCATCTCCAATTCAGCAGGTGAATTATGTAAGTCTGGAGAATGTCTTTGATACTTTAATAGGAATTCAACCAATAATGTCATTTATATTTTTCTATTGAACTAAAAGATGAAGCCTGCATATGCTGAATATTTTAATCAACCACAAACATTAATTTCTACATGGCAAGAAGATTTAAATAATATCTACCTCTAAAGTCTTTCATCATTTTAAAGAGATAAAAAGCCCAGATGGGGTTACTGACAGAAACAATGTGGGAATTTTTATTTTGTAACTATCTCATTATCTTTTTTTCATTTATTAGTTGGCAGTACAAGGCAAGAGTTTTCTCAGTTCTCAAGTAAGGTCTCAGTACATAGAGGTAAATATCCATCTATATCTGTAGAACCTGTATAAACCTGGGTTACCATTTCAATAATCTTTAATGAATTTAGATGTATAAATAGCATCCACCAGCTCAGAGTATGATGTTTTAAAAATCTTAATCAAATATCAGTGTCTGACCTTGGAGTTTCATTATACTTGAATTTATGGAGACTGATTGGTCATCCTGAGGTTTCTTCTTACTGATGCTAAGGACAGAGTTTGGAAACATGGCCTGTGAAAGGAGCTAAGGTTACTTCTGAGCTTGCTGTGACAATCAGAAAACCTTCCTATAATGTCACAGGGCCATGCTTTCTAAAATGCTGCATGAATTTACATAAGTGGTATTGAGCTTTAAATATATCTAAAACTAAATATGAGTATATTTCCAAAAAGCTTTTTAACAAAACAATTAAGATTAAATTGTGAAATTTACTGAATTTTTTTTAATCCACTGTTTTTGATCCATGCTACAATGGGATTATAAATCTAACTCATCTGGGTATGTTCCAAGTGACTTTATCATAATTTTATCTGTTGTGTTTCAGCAAATGTGATTGTTTATCTCTAATGTATTAGGCTTAAACTCTGAACCCAATTCTGGACATGTCAAACTAATATTTGTGTGACTTGTAGCTATTTATAGTCAAACTTTGTCTCATAAGGGTGAGAGCAGCCTGGCTCTTCTTCTTTCTCTCCTGCCTGGGCCACCATCCTAGGAGACCATCCTAAGAGATTTCATTAACCTTTCAATTTTAAGAATTTAAATTCTTTAATTATAACAACTGCAATTTATTCTACTTTCAGATACCCATCCCCAAGGGTCACACCCTGAGTCTTATGATCATTCAAAATGGTTCCATTTCAAAAAATTTAAACACCAATACTCCACTCTCTGATCTCAATGAGTCCAAAATTTAACTCCTAGTTTTCCTCTCAACCTGTTCTTACATTCTTCCCCATCCCATTCAGATAATGGCAACTTCTTCTTTATATCTGCTTAGACTAAAAATTCTGGAGTCATACTTAACTCTAGCTCACCTCCCACATCCAATCTGTCATGAAATCCTATTGGCTATATCCCTAAAACATATCAGAATCCAACTACTTCTCACCACCTCTGTTGCCATCACCCTGATCAAACTCTGATTTTGCAATTTGGATTACTGCACCAACCTCCTAACTGGACTCCCACTGCTTCTACTCTGGATCCTCCCAAAGTCTATTTTCAACACAGCAGCTATACCGATCATGTCACTTCTCTGCTCAAAACCCTGCAATGGCTTTCTATCTCACTCAGAGAAAAAGCCAAACTCTTTTCCAGTGTCTACAATGCCTTCACATTTGGTCCCTGATCTCTCTCTACCTAATTTTCTACTTCTTCCCCTTTCCCATCCAATGCCACACACCTCCTTGATATTCTATGAAAACACCAGGCATTCTCACACTTTAAGGCTTCAAAATGATTGTTCTCCCTGCCTGGAATATTTTAATTAATGTATGTGTGTAGTTCATTCCCATTCTCCTTCCATGTCTTCGTTTAAATGTCACTCTCTCAACCTGGGCTATGATGTTAATCCCACTTAAAATCACACTCTTCCACTAGACTCCAAATCCTTCTTGTCCTACTCCATTCTCTCCAACCCCATCCCACCATAGTCCTTATCACCTTCTAACATGTTATGTAATATACATATTATAACTCTTCTTATTTAACGTCTTCTCTTGCCAATTAGGTCTTCCCTGTAGCTCAAACGGTAAAGAATCCGTCTGCAATGCAGGAGACTCGGGTTCGATCTCTGGGTTGGGAAGATCCTCTGGAGAAGGGAATGGCAATCCACTCCAGTATTCTTGACTGGAGAATTCTATGGACAGAGGAGTCTGGAGGGCTACAGTTCATGGGGTCAGAAAGAGACACGACTGAGCGACTAACACTACCACTTGCCAATTAGAACAGCTCGTGATGTACTCCCAGCACTGTAACACGACCTCACATATTGAAATTACTCAATAAATACTTGACGAATGAATGAATGAGTCTCTTGTCCCCAGCATTCTACTCTCATAAGCTTACATCTAATACATTTGCCCACTGAAGCCTCTGGGTTGCCAATTCCTTGGTTCCTTAGCTTCCTCACAGTCTCTCTTCCTTTCTCTACTCAATTTCAGACCTCTGGTTAGCTATCTGAACTGACTCAACAACACTCAATTCTCTTTCCAAATAGGACCTTTTGGTGCAACCTGCTCAACACAACTCGCATCAAGAGTACAATCCACTGATGTTACTCAGCCATAAAAAGAATGAAATACTGCCATTTGCAGCAACATGGCTTGACCAAGAGATTATCATACTAAGTGAAGTAAGTCATACAGAGAAAGACAAATACCATATATCGTGTATACGTGGAATCTAAAATATGACACAAATGAACCTATCAGTGAAACAGAAACAGACTCACAGACATAGAAAACAAATACATGGTTACTAAAGGGGAAAGTGGGGGAGGGATAAATTAGGAGTATGGGATTAACAGATACACACCACTATATACAAAACAGGATTTAACAAGGATTCAACAAGGATTTACTGTATAGCATAAGGAACTGTATTCAATGTCTTATAATGCAGAAGAAACTGAAGCTGTATGCTGGAAACTAACACAAATTGTAAATCAACTATAGTTACATTAAAAAATTATAATCCATTGTTTTATATCTAGGCAGCTGACTGCTGGGGGAGAATATTGTATAACCTTGTAGACTGTTGGCAACAAAATCAATCAGCCAAGCTTATTGTACTACCAGTCAATCCTTTTATTTGTTCTATGAGGTATTTCTTCATATTTCCTTTGTGAGTGACTCACTTCACTGGACTCAAAGAAATAAGAGCATGTGCCTGTCTGGATGATGCCCTCCGTCTAGGCTTGGTCCCCTCCTCTCTGTCCTTATATTACCTCAGGCTATATGTACACCAATACAACTGTCATGTTATATTACAACCTTTTCGTTTGTTCCACTAGACAATTTCTACTCCTCAAAAGCCAGGCTGTTTCTTATTTGTCTGTATCTCAGTCCCTAGTACAGGTTTTGGAAAACAGCAAGTATTCCATAACCATTTGTTAGACAAATGAATGAATTCACTGATGGACATGGAAAGCCCATTGTCCTCTTCCTTCATCTCATTTTTCCCTGGCATTTCTCTCCTCTGTTAAGTGGATGGATGAGGCTCTCATCTGTCTGAAAGTTAGTCAAATGGCCATAAAGCAGCAGAGATCCCTGATAGTCTGAGGGAGAGTCTAGAGCTGGTTCAATGTTTGTATGCTAAGAGGAGTACATTCTGGGTAAAGGTAGGAGTTTTAGGAGGATCCCCTTAGTCCCTCCTAGAATGGCTGAAAACTCTCTGGCATTACTGAACACAAAAGGGACAAGATATTTTAGGTGCTATGGACTTCCACAGACACAGGATTTTAACCACTTGGCAAATTCCAGATACCAAACCCTCACTGAAAAGCCTTGTCATCTGGGTAAGCCCCTCCTCAGCTTTGCCTCTCAGTATGATGCTGAGGGAGTCTAAAAATAAATGAGAGAAAGGATCCTAACGGGGTGCTTGCTCTCCCATTCTTTGTTTCTAGGAAAGTGCAGCATCTTTGAGGTGTGTATACTCACACAGGCACACACATGTGTGTTCACTTGTCTCCACTGAAATCAGGCCACCTGAGAGATTCCTTTCCATTGGCTGAATTCCCCCAGGAAATGCTTTTGTCCGCTATATCTCTTACATCATGTGTTGAGAGCCATGTAGGCCCAGTGATATAATGACAGCCCTTGTCGAGCAACTGATGGATAAGACCTCATCTTCATGACCACACAGACTACAGGATCTCAGCTGACATCTGCTCAGAGGTTAACAACACGCATCCCATTCTGGCTTCAGAAAATCTGCTGATCTTGATTTGCTGCTGCTTCTAGCTAGGCTGCAATGCATGCCTTCTCTTTACATCCTCGCAGGCAGTCAAGGGTGTTTTGTCAAGAACTGAAACACTCAGCCCTGCTGCTTGTCCTGAGTAAGCCTGGCTTCCCTAAATCTGCCTGCTTTCCTGTAGTCGTTAAGTGTTTCCAAGCCTTGTTTCACACAGAGAGCAAACTCCCTTCCTACGAGTCTGTCAATTCAGGCCTGTATTCAGCACTGAAGCTAGAGAGGAACTGGATAAATAAGGACATCCTGCCTGCAGAAGAGCTAAATGGTTAGCAGTGCTTCAACTTGATGAAATCTAAGGCCCTGTCCAGCTCTTCCTTCTCAATTTATTCCAGAAGCAAATTTCTTTTCCCTGCTTCTGGCTTATTAATATATCCAGTCATACTTTGCATTTCTGCTTCTCTACCTTAAATAGGAACAATAGGTTGACCTAGTTACCAAAGATGCATTAGAATTTACATCTCAATCAATCAATCAATCAAAATATTTAGCTATTAAGTGCAAAAGAAAATGGTAAATATCCTGCCCCCAAATTTCCCTTGAACAGATGACCTTAGTGTCTCCATGTTTTATTCATTATTATCTTCTTAATGAACTTTCTGCATCAGACACTAATTCAACAATTCTTAAATATCTACTTGTCAAGGTATGAAGAAGAACTGGAGACAAGAAAGCAAATGAGATGTAATTTCTGTCCTGAGGCTCATTAGGACTCCACCTCTCTGGTTTCTAATGCCTTCACTGCAAAGATAATTTTCTTATTCTGTCATCTTTTAAAATAGAATAAGAACTTAACAGTACCAGTTATTTTCTCAGTATAGACTGGGACATTTACAAAACCTATGTATATGAATACATGCTTGTTATGGATATTTTTATGTACTACGAATATAAATTTCTAGAATACAAATTTCAGAATGCATAGCTCTCTGGGACTATAAACAGGCCTAAAGATTAATTTTAAAATGCAACCTTACAAACATTTTTAAAGCTGAAATGTGGATATTAGATATAAGAGTCAATGTCTGTTAAGTACTTCATTATACCAGCTCAAGTTTAGGACAGTGGTGAAAATGCATACTGATAAATTCAAGATAAGTTGGTGATGAGAGGAAAAAAGGGTACCAAAAAGTATCCTTACTAGAAGGGAGCTTGAGTGGCTTTAATCAGGAGTATTATGGCCACATCCACGTAGGTTTAAAAAAAATTAGTTTCCATGTCTCATGTAGTTATATTTTAAATGTATTTTTAAATGCCATGGAGGCAGGGAACACTAGAAACACAAAAAATTCTCTTCTGTCAAATACCTCAGACCTGAGAGGGTAGGCATGTGTTATAATTTATGAAGCAGGGATTTCAGTTTCCTATCTCCCCTTAGCTGTGGGAAAGGCCTTGAGCAATTCCTAGCAGGAGACTTGTAGCACTTCCCAAAGGACAGAGCAGATGCCCTGATTTTAAGTAGAGCAAAAAGCACAAGCACAGTTGGCCACAGGAAACACCAATCACAGGGCGTCTGCTGTCAACCAGAGTATTATCATTTACCAGGTGACATGTAAATTGATCTCTCTGAGGCACTCGCCTGCAGTGCTAGGGAGGTTTCTCTTCCCTCCTCCCCTTCTTTCTAATCCTCAGGTTTGTGGTATGAGAACTTTGGGCCTTAGTCAATCTGAGCAAAATCCCCACTACAACTGCTGGAATCAACCCTGCTGGGCCAAAATCTGGGAACTCCTGATGCTGGGCTGGGGTTTTACTCAGCTTTGCCTCTAGCACTGTCTATAGAGCTCTGAACCTAGTAGAAACCTACTAAATGTCTGTACCCTGGATAAATCATGAGTCTTGTAAGGGTACTCCAAAAAGAAAAAAAGGAGACTTCTAGAGGCAAGACTTACTGCTCCCCACCACTACCCCCACCCCAAATTGCCTAGAACAGGTTTTGAGTCTTAGGGTTCTAAGGAACATGGCTTAAATTAGTGAGTGAACCCAACTCCTTCATTTTAAGATGAAGGTATCTCTATGCAATTTTACAGCCAGATAGGGACCACACAGGGACGGCTAATCCAGAAGTCCTGATTCTTGGTTCCTTTCAGTGATCTTTCACTTACCCTCAGTCTACCCCAGCCACCTGGGCCCTGAGTCCCTCCTACTGATCAACAAACTTCTCCTAGGGCCTTCTTGACTCTGATTTCTAAGGTCATGCAGGAGCTCTGGCCTTCTGCTGGGGCACTGCCTGCATCTTCCAATTCTGATTGCTGGCCTGGACCTTGAACCTTGGCAGGGTTCCCTTATGACTCCTGGCTCGACCTACTGGCTGGAAACCCAGACTGAATTCTTGTGACAGCTGGCTTTGGGCTCTTGGTTTCCATCATTGTCTAGTGTCTCCAAGTCTTGGCCCCAGCAATAGCCTGGAAGTGTTTGCCCTAGGCTGTGACAGGAGTTGCATTTTCTGTCCTGTAATCTGATGTGAAAGGAATGACTGTTAGGTAGGCTGTGTGTGTGTTTAAGCAGCTTTCATGGATTAACACTGAGGTTAATACCAAGGTAACATAATGTTGTGGAAAAGGCTTGGAAATCAGACTGACTAGATGGACTAGTTATGTGTGATGGGTAATCTGTTAACCAAGGTGGGGTGGCTTCTTCATGTCATCTGGGGAAAATAATGTTTATCCTTCTGAGTGCTATAAGGGTTAGAGATAATGTATCTAAAGTAAAAAGCAGATAAGAAACCAGTGATAGAAAGTAAAACGTATTATTTTTATGTTAAATTATCTGACTAAATGCTGATTTCATGATGTTTGAAGTACTAAAGGATCATGAAGCACCTCTGAATCATCAAAAATTACATTATGGTCAGAATCATCTGAATACTTATTTTCTCTACTTCTTAGAACATTGATAATTATACAGGATAATATTAAAAAGAGTAGGCAATATCAATTATATATTTAGTATGTGCTAGGCTGTGCTCTATCAGAGAAGGCAATGGCACCCCACTCCCGTATTCTTGCCTGGAAAATCCCATGGACAGAGAAGCCTGGTGGTCTGCAGTCCATGAGTCAGACATGGTCGCCATGAGTCGGACACGGTCGCTAAGAGTCGGACACGACTGAGCAACTTCACTTTCACTTTTCACTTTCATGCATTGGAGAAAGAAATGGCAACCCACTCCAGTGTTCTTGCCTGGAGAATCCCAGGGACGGCAGAGCCTGGTGGGCTGCTGTCTATGGGGTCATACAGAGTCAGACACAACTGAAGTGACTTAGCAGCAGCAGCAGCAGCAGGCTGTGCTCTATGCTACCTAATGCAATCTTCACAGCATTCTGAGATACATAGTATCATTACCCTATTTAAAATATTTTTAAAAACCCACTTTCATTTTTTGTCCATGTCACCCAACATGAGGGATCTTAGTTCCCTGACCAGGAATCAAACCTTCACACCCTACAGTGGAAGTGCATAATCTTAACCACTGGACCACCAGGGAAGTTCTAGAGGTCAACATTTCCTAATCCCACTCTCCATTTCCCCACCTAGGCCTATTGAGGAAAGGTTTTCCTCCCACCCTCCTTGGGTCGGAAACTGCTGAGGAATAAGCTTTCACCTCCCTCTCCACCCCAGTACTCACTCTTCCCCGAGCACGCAGGAGTCCATAGTCAGGCTGGAGAGAAGCGAACAGGCCCAGGCCATGTTCTATCAAATGGTCTGGAAGGCAATTTCCACTCCACATCCCTCCTTTCCCATCTCTACTGGGCAGTGAACTTTCCTCCCTCCCTGGGTCACACTTTAGTGTTGTGTCAAGCAGTGCTTTCTCATTTAGCTTTCATGAGAAATCCCCCAATTTCTTTTTCTCAAAAGACTTTTTCTCATGAAATTATTTGACTCACAGGGAATTGCAAAACAGAACAGAATTTCTGTGTACTCTTCACCCAGCCTTCTCCAAAGATAACATACTATATTCAGTTCAGTTCAGTGTCCGACTCTTTGCGACCCCATGAATCGCAAAACACCAGGCCTCCCTGTCCATCACCAACTCCTGGAGTTTACACAACTCATGTCCATCGAGTCGGTGATGCCATCCAGCCATCTCATCCTCTGTCGTCCCCTTCTCCTCCTGCCCCCAATCCCTCCCAGCATCCGGGTCTTTCCAAATGAGTCAACTCTTCACATGAAGTGGCCAAAGTATTGGAGTTTTAGCTTCAGCATCAGTCCTTCCAATGAACACCCAGGACTGATCTCCTTTAGGATGGACTGGTTGGATCTCCTTGCAGTCCAAGGGACTCTCAAGAGTCTTCTCCAACACCACAGTTCAAAAGCATCAATTTTTCGGCGCTCAGCTTTCTTCACAGTCCAACTTTCACATCCATACCTGACCGCTGGAAAAACCATAGCCTTGACTAGACGGACCTTTGTTGGCAAAGTAATGTCTCTGCTTTTTAATATGCTATCCAGGTTGGTCATAACTTTCCTTCCAAGGAGTAAGCGTCTTTTAATTTCATGGCTGCAATCACCATCTGCAGCGATTTTGGAGCCCAAAAAAAGAAAGTCTGACACTGTTTCCACTGTTTCCCTATCTATTTCCCATAAAGTGATGGGACCAGATGCCATGATCTTAGCTTTCTGAATGTTAAGCTTTAAGCCAACTTTTTCACTCTCTTTCACTTTCATTAAGAGGCTTTTTAGTTCCTCTTCACTTTCTGCCATAAGGGTGGTGTCATCTGCATATCTGAGGTTATTGATATTTCTCCTGGCAATCTTGATTCCAGCTTGTGCTTCTTCCAGCCCAGCGTTTCTCATGATGTACTCTGCATATAAGTTAAATAAGCAGGGTGACAATATACAGCCTTGACGTACTCTTTTTCCTACTTGGAACCAGTCTGTTGTTCCATGTCCAGTTCTAACTGCTGCTTCCTGATCTGCCCACAGGTTTCTCAAGAGGCAGGTCAGGTGGTCTGGTATGCCCATCTCTTTCAGAATTTTCCAGTTTATTGTGATCCACACAGCCAAAGGCTTTGGCATAGTCAATAAAGCAGAAATAGACTGTTTTTCTGTAACTCTCTTGCTTTTTCGATGATCCAGCAGATGTTGGCAATTTGATCTCTGGTTCCTCTGCCTTTCCTAAAACCATCTTGAACATCTGGAAGTTCATGGTTCACATATTGATGAAGCCTGGCTTGGAGAATTTTGAGCATTACTTTACTAGCGTGTGAGATGAGTGCAATTGTGTGGTAGTTTGAGTATTCTTTGGGATTGGAATGAAAACTGACCTTTTCCAGTCCTGTGGCCACTGCTGAGTTTTCCAAATTTGCTGGCATATTGAGTGCAGCACTTTCACAGCATTATATTACTAGAGTATATTATAAAAATCAGGAGATTGACACCAGTGCAATACTATCAACTAAACTATAGACCTTATTTGAATTTCACTAGTGTTTACATGCACTCTTTGTGTGTGTGTTTGTATCTATGAAATTGATAACATATATAGATTAATGTAATTACCACCATAATTAGGATACTAAATTGTTCCATTATGCAAACAAAACCAAACCTCCTTCTAACTACCCTGTTTAGAGTCACACCCTTCCTCCAACCAGACCCCATGGCAACTTCTAATCTGTTCTTCACTACTATAAATTCATCTCTTGAGAATACAATATAAATAGATTCTTACAGTATGTAACATCTTGAGATTGGCTTTTTTTCTCTTGGCATAATGCCCTTGGGGTCCATCAACACAGTTGTTGCATGTGTTAACAGCTTGTTCCCTTTTATTGTTGGATAGTGATCTAGTATATGGGTGTACCACAGTTTGTTTATCCATTCACCTGTTGAAGGATGTCTGGGTTGTTTCTAGGTTTTGATTATTACAAATAAAGGTGCTATAAACATCTGTGTACAGGTTTTTGTGTGAAGATCAGTTTTCATTTCTCTGGTAAATACCCAGGAGTATGATTGCCGAATTACATAGTTAGTGTATGTTAGATTAAATAGTAGTGCCATTTTACCCACTAGCAATGTATGAGACATCCAGTGTCTTTGCATCCTTGCTGACTCTCAGTCTTGTCAGTATGTGTGCTTCTGGGTAGTGTGGCACATGTCAGCCTTTAGAGTAGAAACTTTGGACATCTTCTGAATATCAGTGCTGTGTGTCTGTAGGCACTCTTAACTGGGCTGAATCCTGGAGGGGAGTAGAATATATTTTAGGTTCTGAATTCTTATCAAGCCATCTTCTGTATGCCAGACACTGTGGCAAGTTCTAGGAAATAAACAAAAATTTTGTATTTGAATTTGAGAACTCAGTATGAAGCAGAGGGTACAGATAAATGAATAAGTAAATAAGATCATGAAACAATGTAGTCAAGTACTAAGAGTATAGGCAAAGTGCTGCAGGCACTGATAAAGGACTTGTGCCTTAGAACAGTGGTTCTGGAAATTTTAGAATTGGTAAGAATCACTTAAAAGAGTTTGTTTAAAGTACAGTACCGGTCATCATCCTCCTGAGTGTCAGATTTAGTAGGGTCTATGGTAGGGCCCCAAGAATTTATATTTCTAACAAGTTCCCAGATGCTACTGATAATGCTGGTCCAGGCCCACATTTTGTTGGACTAGAGTTTGTCTTAAAGAATAAAAAGAAGTTTATTAGGTGAAAAATGAGAAGAGTCATGAAATAAGGAAGAGCATGAGCAAAGGCCAGGTGATGAAAATGCAACCTTATTTAAAAGGAATAAACAGAAATTGTAGATTAAAGCTGGATTACGAAAAAAATGCTTACCTTAGGAGTTAAGTAGGCAATAGAGTCTATGTTTGAAAAAAATGCTGGCAAGAGAGCAGAAGTTGAATTGGAAATGGACAAGACCAGTTAGAGGGCTACTGCAAGAATTTAGATAAAAAGTAGATCAGGACTACATGTGAGCAATGGAGATGGATAATAGGAGGTCAGTTTGAGAAGACATTTCAGAGATTAAACGTCTAAGACCTGGAGACTAACTGGATGTGTAGGGAGACAAGGAAATCCAGAATGAGGAATGGATGGATAGTAGTGCCATTAATTGAGATAAGACAGACATGGAGGTAGAGAAAGATTAATGGTAAGGTGTGAATTTGGTTTTTGGTCACCGAATCTGAATTGACTGAGGAACATCCATCTGACAATATCAGCTATGAAGTTAGAATGTGGGGTTTGAAAAAGGCAAGGGCTAGGGATATGTCATAAGAGGGATTAAGGCCAAGTGAGGAGTAGAGCATAAGAAGACTGACACATAGGATGATGGGCTTCCCAGGTGGCGCAGTGGTAAATAAACTGCCCGCCAATGCAAGAGATGTGGGTTTGATCCCTGGGTTGGGAAGATCCCCTGGAATAGGAATTGGCAACCCATTCCAGGATTCTTGCCTGGGAAATTTCATGGACAGAGGAACCTGGCAGGCTACAGTCCATGGGATCGCAAAGAGTTGGACATGAATGAGCGCAGGCACACACACCCAAGATGATATCAATAGTGAATAGGTAGGTAGAATACAGGAGCCAGTGATAGCACCTGGTAAGAAGCAGAGAGGTAAAACCAGAACAATTAGGTATGGTAAAGTTAAGAACAGAGAAAGTTTCAGAGGAACAGAGGAGATAGTTAAGTGTTATGTGGCTTGAGGCTAAACAGGATGGCGTCTAAAAAGAGACAAGTTGATATAACGAAATTGTCAAGGGTCATTTCGGTGGAATTAGGACATGGGTTGAAGAAAGAACTGGAGATGAGGAACTGGAAGCACCTACTGAAGACCACTCTTTTAAGAAGCTTGGTGGAAATAGGAGGGAGAGGGCTGGGGCAATAGCTTCAGAGAAAGGCATGACCAAGAGGAAAATTTCTTCTGGAGGCCTTTAAAATTCTCAAGAGTTGTCAGTTCCCTGTGGCTAATCAATATTTATTTGTCTGACTTGAAATACACAAAATACAAAAAACTATTTGATCAACTACTACTGGTCCATTTACAGGAGGCAATTTGAGTGTAGTAATAACTCTGGTATCTTTTTCAATAAATTCAGAGGCACGTAATTAGTTTAGGCTTATTGTCTTTTGGTCTCTGAGCACTCTCTGTGCCCCATTAATAACAGCAAAAGATCTGACTGTTATTCAAGCTCTTTCCCTTTAATAGATTTAAATAATCCCTTTATGTGTTTTGGATTCTCTTCAAAGGTGCTTCTCAAAGTCTTTTTTTCTATTTTGTACCTAGCCAGACACTCTGTGGGCTCCCTGATCTCCTCTGGGTAGCTTTTTACATTCTTTGAGAGATGTCTTTTTCCCTCCACAATAGCCATTATGACTGTCGCATTTTTTAAGTGCTTAGATATTTTCTTCTTTTAATTCTCAGTTACTCTTTTCCTACACTTCTAATAAAATCTCTTAAAATAATTTCCAATCTTCTTACGACTTTTCAAAAGCCTACTTTTCAATTTTCTCCTAGCTAATACCTCAAATTTTGTCAGTTTCCCTTTGAACCCTGAATAATTGAGATCTTTTTTTGGCTTATAGATTGAATGTGTCATGATAACTCATAATAATTGGCTCATACATGATTACTTCCTAAAACCAACACCTAGTCACAAGACAAGAACCAGAGCCAGGACATTCTTCTAACTGTAGGTGGTTTGAAATCTTCTGTTATAGTAAAGTTCATTCCAGCAAAAATCTTTGTTAAAAAGCTCTCTTGACCTGGTTAGGTTTTTATAATTCATATTTAGTTCAGTTTTTAATACCTGGCATAATTTCTAAGTTTCTAAATCTTTACCATTTCTATATTGGTATCAACGGCTTGGTTACCTAGTCCTAGGCACTGGTTTTCAAACACTGAAATCATCTGGAAAGTTGGAAAAAACTGCTGTTCCTGTCCTACCCCCCAGACATTCTCATTTAACTGGTCTAGGGTGAAGCCTGGGTACCAGGATTTTTAAAAGCTCCCTAGGAGATTCTAATATAATCCAAGTTTGACATATCACTGGTTTAAGTACATTCCTAAGACAAATAATCTAATTTTAAAAATAGTGAAAGGATTTGAATAGACCCCTCCCCAAAGAAGACGCACAGATGATCAATAAATACATGAAAGGATGCTCAACATTATTAGCCATCAGAGAAATGCAAATCAAAACCACTATTTACACACTTGGATGACTAGTGGTAAAGAAGACAGATAATAACAAGTGTCAGCAATGATGTGGAGGGAACTGGAACCCTCAAAAATTGCTAGTGAGACTGTAATAAGCTACTTTGGAAAACAGCTTAGCACTTAACGTAAACATGGAGCCACCATATGGCCCAGAAATTCTACTCCTAGATATACACCTAAGATAAAGGAAAACATAATTTCCACACAAAAACTTATCCATGAACGTTCATAGCAGCATGTTATTCATAATAGCCAAAAAGAGAAATAACCAAATATCTATCAACTGATGAATGGATAAACAAAATGTGGAATAGACATACAACAGAACATTATTCAGCCATAGAAAGGAATGACGTGCTGCTTCATACTACAATATGGATGAACCTTGTAATCATTATGCTAAGATTATGCTAAGTGAAAGAAGCCAGATACAAAGTCTGGCTTCATGTTGTATGTTGTCATGAAGTCATGTTGTATGACTTCATGTACATGTATTGTCCAGATCAGGCAAAATTCATAGAGATAGAAGGCAGACTAATAGTTGCTAGAGGCTAGAGGAGGGAAGAAATAAGGAAGAACTGCTAACAGGCATGAGGCTTCTTCTCAGGGTAATGAAATTATTCTGGAATTAGATAGTGATGATTACTCAACCTGTGAATGAATTAAAAACTACTGAACTGTACATTTTAAAAAGATGAATTTCATGGTATGTGAATTATATCTCAAAAGAATAAGTACAGTCTTATTGCTATGTGTTTGAGGAATTCTTACCCATGGAGATTTGAGGAAGCCTCTCCTTGCCAATAACATTTCCATATTACTATTGTTTGTTGTATATCTCACACCTTCCTTTCTGGTGAGAATCAAAAGCCAAGGCAAAGTCTCACAGGTTGCCAGAACAAAACATCTGGCATTGGTCACCATTACTAAAGAAGGATATGAGAAAAATAAAATCTGGGGAAGGAAAGCAAATGGCAGAGTCTCTACAGAATGAGGACAGGCCATTCTGCAGTCTGGAAACGGGAAGACCAATGGGGATGTGACTGAAACCTATTTAATCACAAAGAGATTTTGTGTAAGGTGGAGAGAAATCCTGGAATACTTGAAAGACAGTACCATTTAAAGGTTCCGACGTGCAAAATTAGGACATGAAAATAAAGTGACAACTTCACAAAACAGGTAGTGATCTATGGAAGATACTTCTCATTATTCCCCTGAGAGATACTCTAGGCAATAAAATATAGTTTTAAAGAAACAGTCCCATAGTAGCTTATTTTATCACAATAAGTCACTACTAATAGGAGCTTTTACTTTTTGGCTTAAAATTTAGAAAGATTTTAATTATGTTAAAATGGAAATAAAATTACACACAATAAAACAACATAAAAGTTACCATCTTAACCATGTTTAAGTATTGACATTGTTGTATAAAAATCTCCAGAACTTTTTCATCTTGCAAAACTGAAACTCTATATCCATCAAACAATAATTTCCCATTTCTCCCTCCCTCCACTCAGCCCCTAGCAACAATCATTCTATTTTCTATTTCTCTGAGTTTGATTACCCCCAATCTCTCGTATGAGTAGATGCACATAGCATGTGTCTTAAAATTTTGAGTGGCTTGTTTCACTTAATGTCCTCAACATACATCTGTGTTGTAAATCAGGTCAATTTACTTCCTTTTTAAGCTGACTAATATTCGATTTGCATGTATATCTCATGTTTTGTTTATCAATTCATCTGTCAATGGACACTTGGATGGCTTGTTTTTTTGGGTGAGGAGTTCGGGGTGGAAGATGGAGCCAAACACTAAAGTTGATATCCAGAGGATTAACCTGTCTTCTAATAAGGTGCTTAGTATCACTATCAGAGACAGAAAGATGGTCAGAACTGGGGCTCAAATGGTGGCCAAAAGTAAGACCAGAAGAATTTGAATTCAGGAATCTAGGCAGACTTGTAAGCTTAAGACACATAAACCAGATACTGGGAACATGAAAGGAAAAACAAGCAATGATAATTTAGGGATTGAACATGCAAGAATGTCTAAAATCAGAAGAACATTTTGAGGAAGATAAATACAGAAAAAGTCAACAAAACAGTGAGCTGATGTGAGACTCAAAGTCAGTCAAGCCAAGTCAGGAAGTTCAGAAAATTAGGAGAGGACCCAGTGGGTGAAGGGTGATACCAGAAAGGGAAGGTATACTGCAGGCTAGTGCAGGTATCTAAGGGAGAGGTCTGAGATTCTGGCTAGCAGTGCGCCACCAGAGAGGAATGAACAGATTATGAACAGGAACAGGCTGCTCCCCCTTAGCCTCTGCCCTAGGGAATGCTGATTTGATAGAGAGATGGGAAAAATGAAAATAGATACGCCAGACCCAGGAAATTCTGGAACTGACTTCCAACATCCAAAATGGTGTGGCTACTTTGATTTCAATTTAGGCTAGTGCAAATATTGGGTTGGATTTGGTGAGGCTTTAGGGATATCTACACACTGGGGTTGCTTGGAGTTCAGATATCATTAGTTATAATCTGAAAGCTATTAGTGAAAGCTGCTATAACATGAATTTGGTATTAATCTAGACCACTTATTTTCTTGTGCCTAGATCCAAAGATTGCCTAGATTCCAGGGGTAGGAACAAATTGAAAGTAAAGGGCAGGGGGACAGTTACAAAAAGAAGGGTACAGAAGTTAGAAGACAATCAGTTCTTTGCAATCCTATGAGCTCTACGGTCACGTTACTGGTCCACTGTGAAATTTCTCAGGATGAGACATAATTGTTCAGATGTTACATAAACAATATTATTAGTTTGCTTTTCTTTTCTCTCTGTCTTCTTTTAAAGAGTTTAGTGAATATAAGTAAGATGTACAGAAAAATACACATTTCTATAAAACAATATTCAGAGATAAGCTTTTTAAATTTGCCAGTTCTTCTCTGCTGAGGCATGTTTTCCAGCAAACAAAATACATTAATAAATCTATCAGGGGCAGAGAAGCAGTGGGGGACAGCTGCACCCGCAGCATCCAGGAGTGACAATGATTAATTCCTACATCTGCTCAGCCAGATAGAAACAAAGGTCACTGTGCATAGATTAGCATCCTGATCACCACCTCCTCCCAACACGTGCCCACACACATGCGCGCTGTAGACTGGCATCTTTTTTCATTGATCATGGCAAAATTCAAAATTCCTAAAAAATGCTTACTATCTGAAAACCTCCCTCCCCTCAGAAGGCAAGCTCTTTAGTAGGATAGAGTGGAATACAATAGGATCAGCAACTGATTAACGTCAGATTACTGTCTAATCTTATTAACATTCAAATTAAGTGAAAATCTGATGATCAGCTACATTTATGAAAGCAAAGGGCACAGGAAGTTTAAGAACAAATCCTGATGCAGTAATTTGATCAAAGTAAGAAAGGCTATTATGGTGAAACAGTTGAACACATGTGGACATCTGGCCTTATGGAAAGAAGCTGACTCATTGTCCTCATGTTCAACATTCCCCTGAAGACACTGCTACTTCTTATTCATGACTCCTAGACTTGTAGATCCCTGACAGGTTGATTTTTTTAAAAAAATAATCTTGGGCTAGGAAAGGTATTTTTTAAGTGCACATGTTATAAATGTTTAGCTTAGTGAATTATCACAAAAGACAACATCTATGTAACTATCATCCAAGTCAAGAAGAACATTTTAATACCTCAAAACCTTCATTCATAATTATTACTCTTTTGTTTCTCCCTAAAAGTAAACCACTATCCTGCCTTTTTTCTTCACTAGCTTGACTTTTAATACTATAGTTTTAAATACTATAGACTTTTTATAGACTTCTTAAATACTATAGACTTATAGTACTATATATGCCTGCTTTTAAACTTTATTTAAGGGGAATCATAAAGGAATACATGTTCTTTTGTGGATGGCTTTGTTTGTGAGATTTGGCTATGTTTCTGGGTCTTATTCATTTTGATTGCTGAATAGTATTTCACTGCAAGAAAATACCATAACTTATTTATTTCTTTTAATACTAAAGGACGGTTAGGGTGACTATAAATAATGCTACTGTGAATTTCTTTATACAACCTTTTGCATAAATGTGCATACATTTCTCATGGGAATACTCTAGACTGGATTTTCTGGGTCACAAGGTATATGAATTGCTAATTTTAGAAGATACGCCATGTAAGAAAAGTTGTAGAGATATAATGTACAACATGATAAATATAATTAACACTGCTATGTTACATATGAAAGTTGTTAACAGAGTGACTCCCAGGAGTTCTCATCACAAGGAAAAAGTCTTTTTCTATTTCTTTAATTTTATATCTGTATGAGATGATGGAAAGTCACTAAACTTATTGTGATGATCATTTCACGATATACATAACACAAATCATAGTGCTATACAACTTATACAGTGCTGTATGTCAAATATATCTCAATAAAACTGGAAGAAAAAAACTTTTCATAGGAAAAAAAAAAGAAGACATGCCAAACTACTTTCCAAAGCAGTTGTACCAGTTTGCATTCTCATCATGATCAGATAAGAATTTCATAGCTTCACATCTTTATCTTAACATTATCTTTAAAAATTTAAGGCATTTGATGTGTATCTCAATTTTAATTTTCTTTTCTCCAGCCACAGGCAACCACTAATATACTTTCTGTCTCTATAGATTTGTCTGTTCTAAACATTTTATATAATGGAATCATAAAATATATGTTCCTTTTCTCAAGAAGAGAAAGAAATCCAAACATAACATTAAAGAGAGTCTTCAAATCAAAAGGGAAGTGAACAAAAGAAAAAAGGAACAAACTGAACTAAAAACCCCCCAAAACAGTTAACAAAATGGCAATAAGTGCATACCTATCAATAATTACTTTAAATGAAAATGGACAGATGATCCAATCAAAAGATAGACTGGCTGAATGGATACAGAAACAACACCTGTATATGTACTGTCTGTAAGAGACTCACTTTAGATCTAAAGACACACACAACTGAAAATAGGGGTGGAGAAAAGGTATCCCATGCAAATATAAATCAAACAAAAGTTGGGACAGGAATACTTATATAAAAAAACAAAAACAAAAAAACAACAGACTTTAAAACAAAAACTGTAGCAAGAGACAAAGGAGGTCATTATATATTCAAGGGATTTATCTAAGAAGAAAGTATAACAATTATATATGTGCCCAACATAGGAACATATAAAAAAGATTATATATATATATATATAAAATATATATACAATAAGATATTATAAGACATATACATATATATAATAAGACATTCCATTTCAAATCAGCACAATACACAATCTTTTCAAGTGCACATGGAATATCTAGAGGATAGATCACTTGCTAAGCCACAAAACAAGTCTCAGTAAATTTATTTGATAAGAAAACTGAAGTCATATCAAGCATCTTTTCTGACCATAAGACTATAAGAATAGGAATCAATTATAAGAAAATAACTGAAAAATACACAAACATGTAGACTCTACACAATATACTGCTAAACAACCAATGTATCACTGAAGAAATCAAAGAAGAAATTTTTAAAAACCTGAAAGCAAAAGAAAATGAAAACACAACAATAAAAAAAACTATGGGTTGCAGAAAAAGCATTTCTAAGAGGGAAATTTATGGCAATGCAAGCTACTTTAGGAAACAAAAAAATCTTCAACAAACAATGTAACATTATACCTAAAAGAACTAGGAAAATGAAGAAGAAATAAAATCCATGTTAGTAGAAGGAAAGAAATCATAAAAGATCAGAGAAGAAATAAATGGAATAGAGACTGAAAAACAATAGATCAATGAAACTAACACCTCATTATTTGAAAAGATAAAATTGATAAACCTTCAGCCAGACTTATCAAGAAAAAAGGAGAGAGAGCCCAAATCAATAATATGAGAAATGAAAAATGAGAAATTCAACTGACACCACAGAAATACAAAGGATAAGTGACTATTATAGGAAATTATTTTTATGCCAATAAACGGACAACCTAGAAGAAATGGAAAAATTCTTAGAAATGTATACTCTCCCAACACTGAACCAGGAAGAAATAGAAAATAGGAACACAACAATTACCAGTTACCAGTAATAAAACTGAATCAGTAATTTTAAAACTCCCAACAAGCAAAAGTCCAGGACCAGATGGCTTCATAGGTGAATTCTTCGCATTCTGAGAAGAGTTGACACCCATCCTTCTGAAATTATTCCCCAAAATTGCAAAGGAAGAAACATGTCTGAACTCATCCTATGAGGCCAGCATCAGTCTGATACCAAAAACCAGACAGATACCACAAGAAAAGAAAATTACAGGCCAATATTAATGATGAACATAGATATAAAAATTCTCAACAAAATACTGTGCTTAGTTGTTCAGTCATGTCCAACTCTTTGTGACCCCACGGACTGTAGCCTGCCAGACAAGAATATTGGAGTGGGTTGCCAAGCCCTCTTCCAGGGGATCTTCCCAACCCAGGGATGGAACCCAGGTCTCTGGCACTGCAGGTGGATTCTTTACCATCTGAGCCACCAGGGAAGCCCCAACAAAATACTAGCACCAAATTCAATAGTACATTAAAACAAACATACATGATCAAATGGGATTTATAATACTTTTAAATGTAGTGAAATCCATAAAAATTTTGAATCACTATTTTGTACACCTGAAACTAATATTGTAAAAGAAAAGTGCATGTAAGTATACAACTGAGAGAATTTGTGGAAACTTGACACACTTGTGTGAACAGTATCCAAGTCAAGAAATGAACACAACTAGTGTGCTAGAAGTCCTCTTGCTCCCTTCCTGTGACTATGCTCCCCTAACTCTCCCTTCAACCTCCAGAGCTATCACTATCCTGATTTCTAACATCATAAGGTTGTTTTTTTTTTAAATAAAAAAGTAATATTTATATTCTATAACTAAGAGATTTTTTTTGTATTTAGCCATTTTTAATTGTGCTAATTACATTCACAATGTTATGCAACTACTTCTACTATCTATTTCCAAAATGGTTTAACCCTTAAAATTTTTTTTATTGGAGGGGAGGGAGGCAGAAGGCAAAAAAAATTTTATTGGAGTATATTTCATTTACAATGTTGTGTTACTTTCTGCTGTAAAGCAAAGTATATCACTTAGACATATATCTACTCTTTTTGAGATTTTTTTCTCATATAGGTCCAGAGATTGGTTTTGCCTGGTTTCATATTTCACATTAAGTGGAATCATATAGGGTATAATCCGAGTGCTTGGCTACTTCTGCTCAACATTATTTTTGTAAGAGTCATGCATATTGTTGCATGTAGCTATAGATTATTGATTCTCATGGTTGCGTATAGTCAAGCAGTGAATATACCATGATGCATTTAGACAACTGTTGAGGAACAGCCCAGTAGTTTCCAGTTTGGGCCTATTAGAAATAGTGCTGATAAGAACATTCTAGCATACATATTTTGGTGAGTCAGTTTAGTTCAGTTCAGTCACTCATTTGTGTCTGACTCTTTGCGACTGCAAAGATTGCAGCACGCCAGGCTTCCCTGTCCATCACCAAGTCATGGAGCTTGCTCAAACTCATGTCCATGGAGTCTGTGATGCCATTTAACCATCTCATCCTCTGTCATCCACTTCTCCTCCTGCCTTCAATCTTTCCCAGCATCAGGGTCTTTTCAAATGAGTCAGTTCTTTGTATCAGGTGGCCAAAGTATTGGAGTTTCAGCTTCAACATCAGTCCTTCCAATGAATATTCAGGACTGATCTCCTTTCGGAAGGACTGGTTGGATCTCCTTGCAGTCCAAGGGACTCTCAAGAGTCTTCTCCTACACCATAATTCAAAAGCATCAATCCATTGGTGCCCAGCTTTCTTTATGGTCCAGCTCTCACATCCATACATGACTACTGGAAAAACCATAGCTTTGACTAGATGGACCTTTGTTGGCAAAGTAATGTCTCTGCTTTTTAATATGCTGTCTAGGTTCATAACTTTGCTTCCAAGGAGCAAGCATCTTTTAATTTCATGTCTGCATTCACCATCTGAAGTGATTTTGGAGCCCAAAAAAGTAAAGTCTGTCATTGTTTCCATTGTTTCCCCATCTATCTGCCATGAAGTGATGGGACCAGATGCCATGATCTTAGTTTTCTGAATGTTGAATTTTAAGCCAGCTTTTTCACTCTCCTCTTTCACTTTCATCAAGAGGATCTTTAGTCTTCTTCACTTTCTGTCATAAGGGTGGTGTCATCTGCATATCTGAGGTTATTGATATTTCTCCCTGCAATCTTGATTCCAGTTCATACTTCATTCAGCCCAGCATTTTGCATGATGTACTCTGCATATAAGTTAAATAAATAGGGTGACAATATACAGCCTTGATGTACTCCTTTCCCCGTTTGAAACCAGTCCATTGTTGCATGTCTGGGTTCTAACTGTTGCTTCTCAACCTGCATACAGATTTCTCAGGAGGCAGATAAGGTGGTCTGGTATTCCCATCTCTTGAAGAATTTTCCACACAGTTAAAGGCTTTAGTGTAGTCAATGAAGCAGATGTTTTTCTGGAATATTCTTGCTTCATCTATGATCCAACAGATGTTGGCAATTTGATCTCTGGTTCCTCTGCCTTTTCTAAATCCAGATTGAACATCTGGAACTTCTCGGTTCACATACTGTTGAAGCCTAGTTTGGAGAATTTTGAGCATTACTTTGCTAGCATGTGAGATAAGTGCAGTTATGCAGTAGTTTGAATATTCTTTGGCATTGCCTTTCTTTGGGATTGGAATGAAAACTGACCTTTTCCAGTCCTGTGGCCACTGCTGAGTTCTCCAAATTTGTTGGCATATTGAGTGCAGTACTTTAACAGCAACATCTTTTAGCATTTTGGTGAAAACATATATGTAATTTTTGCTGGAATTGATGTGACATAGGACATGATTATGTTCAGGTTTGGTAGATTCTGAAGAGCTTTCTAAAGTCATTATAACAATGTGTAAATTCTTACAACAATGCATGAGACTTCCAGCTGCTCTCCACCCTTCCCAACACTTGGGTTTTCAGTCTTTTTAAAACTGTAGACATTCAAGTGAGTATACAGTGTTATCTCATTGTGCCTTTACTTTGCATTTCCCTAATGACTAAGGAGGTAGAGCACTTTTTCATTTGTACATTGGCTGCCTTGATATAAGCTATTTTGAAGTGGCTATTTATATCTTTGCTCATTTAAAAGTTGTTTTCTCTGTGTTTTTCTTATTGATCATAGTTTTTTATTCTGGATAAAAATCTTCTAATGATATACACATTATGAATATATTCTCATTCTATGGCTTGCTTGTTTACTTCTCAGGGGTGTCTCTTAGTGAATAGAAAATATTTTTGATACTTATATGAACCAATTTAATAGTCTTTCTTTTATGAGCAGTACATTTTGTGTTCTATTTAAGACATGTTTTCCTGACCCAAGTTCATGAAAATATTCTCCTACATCATCTTCCTGAAGCTTGTTTTATATTTAGATCTATAGCCCACCTGAAGATGATTTTGTTGAAGTAGGATTCAAGTTGCATATTTTCCCCATGTGGATAGCCAACTGACTTAGCATCATTTATTAAAAAGTGTCCCTACATGCTTGGCTCTGTTTCTGAGTTCTCCCTGTTCCATCCCACTGGTCTATCTGTCTACCCCTGCCCCCAAAGCAGACTGAGCCTGTTATTAATTGCTAGCTTTATAATAACCCTTAACATCCAAAAGAAGTTTTCTCAAGTTTTTCTTGTTCATTATTTCCATGCTATTTTTGGCCTTTTGAATTTCCATATAAATTTGAGTTGATATGTTGAGTTTCACCAGAAAAGAAAAAAAGTTCAGAATTTTTATTGCAATTACATTGAAACCATGAACTAATCTGGAGGCAATTATATCTTGACAGTATTGGACCTTTTTATATCAAAGATAATATATCCTTTACTTATTTAGAACTTAAGTTCTCTCAAAATATTTTATGATTTTTCATGTAGAGATACTCCATATCTTTCCCTAGTGTATCAGTCAGGGTTCAGAGAAACAAAACTAGTAAGTGATATATGGATTTGTCAGACAGTTGGTTTATGCAATTTTGGGGGCTGATTCAGCTTAAACTCCATTTTTAGCCACTTCTGTTCTTAAATCAAGGTATCCCAAGGAGCATGCTTTTATTTATGGGAGTGCTATTGTTGTTCAGTCGCCAAGTCATGTCAGACTCTTTGAGATCCCATGGACTGCAGCACACCAGGCCTCCCTGTCCCTCACCATCTCCCAGAGTTTGCACAAGTTCACTCTACTGCATCAGTGATGCCATCCAACCATCTCATCCTCTGTTGCCCTCTTCTCCTTCTGCCTTCAATCTTTCCCAGCATCAGGGTCTTTTCCAATGAGTCGGTTGTTTGCCATCAGATGGCCAAAGTACTGGAGCGTCAGCTTCAGCATCAGTCTTTCCAATGAGTATTCAGGATCGATTTCCTTTAAGATTGACTGGTTTGATCGCCTTGCTGTCCAAGGGACTCTCAGGAGTCTTCTCCAGCACCACAGTTCAAAAGTATCAATTCTTTGGCACTTTGCCTTCTTTATGGTCCAACTCTCACAACCATATGTGACTACTGGAAAGACCATGACCTTGACTATACAGATCTTTGTCAGCAAAGTGATGTCTTTGATTTTTAACACAATGTCTAGGTTTGTCAAAGCTTTCCTGTCGAGAAGCAATTGTCTTCTAATTTCATGACTGCAGTCACTATCCACAGTGATGTTAGAAACCAAGAAGAAGAAATCTGTCACTGCTTCCACCTTTTTCCCTTCTATTTGCCATGAAGTGATGCGGCCAGATGCCATGATCTTAGTTCTTTAATATTTAGTTTTAAGCCGGCTTCTTCACTCTCCTCCTTGACCCTCATCAAGAGGTTCTTTAGTTCCTCTTCGCTTTCTGCCACTAGAGAGGTATCATCTGCATATCTGAGGTTGTTGATAAGAGGATGCTATGGGTACTTTTAAACGTTAAAGGTCTATTCTCAATAGGGCTGCTAGTTTTCTTGTTAAATGTAAGTCAGGTCATGTCACTCCTCAGTTCCAAACCCTACAATGACTCTCCATAACACTTGAAGTAAATGCCAAAGTCATTTGACCTACAAGACCCTACAGGATCTGGCCTCTACAACCTCTACAACCTCTCTGACTTCTCATTTACTCTGCTAGAGTCACACTGGCCTCCTTGCTTTCCTTGAACACTGGGTATGTTCCTATCTCAGGGCCCTTGCATATTCTGTTCCTTTTTCTTGGAAAAGTCTTTACCTTATAACTTGTTTTCTATGTCTTCCAGTCCATATTTAAAGGGCTTCCCAGGTGGTACAGTGATAAAGAATCTGCCTGCCATTGCAGGAGAGTCAAGAGACATGGGTTCAATCTCTGGGTCAGGAAGATCCCCTGGAGGAGGAAATGGCAACCCACTCCAGAATTCTTGCCTGGAAATTTCCATGGACAGAAGAGCCTGGCAGGCTACAGTCCATGGAGTCTCTAAAGAGTCAGACATGACTTGGCGACTCAACCACAAAGTAATTATGAGATGGCTTCTAAAAGTTCAGAACTCTGTGGCCAACAGGGCATCAAAAGCAGACAGATTTTAGTGGTATGACAAGACAGAAAGAATAGTTCAGAATGAAGGGCCATGACCAGGAGAACTGGAAATCTGAGATTTTGGATGTTACTCCCTGGGCTCCTGGAGGGATCAACCACCAGGAGAGAGAAAGAACAATGGAAAGCACTTGCTTATCTATGGCACAATTTAATATAGATAATGTACTGAAGTTAAAGAATGAAGATGTCTGTCTTCTAAGAAGTTAGCTTTATCACCATAGTCTATATTCTAGGCCATTTAATTTGTTCATTAAGAAACATGGAGTATAATCCAGGCACAATGAAGATACAAAGATCAATAAGATATGGTCCTAAAGCCAAGGAGTTCATTATCTGGTAGGAGAGACAAAGCCCCCTCCTTCATCCCAAACCAGTAAGTTGTGATGGGGTAACTGTGTACCTATCTATAATTATGGGTACACAAAGGAGGGTGTGTCTACTTTATCTGGAGATGATATTTTAGGTCTGACTGCAAGGAAGATAAACAGCATGAAAGGACTTTATAGAAACTGCTCCTATGCATTAATCTGGATTTTTCCTCATTATCTTCTGCTGACTCGCCCATAGCTGGTACCCAAAGAAGATATCATCTCTGATCACAACCCTAGATTTTTTCACCTCATCTCAGCTTTGCACCTCTTTTCCAGCACTATTCCTGCAATCCAGCAGCTTCTGACATGATACACCACCTAGTTTTGATTCTATGCTCAATCCTTTGGATGTGATGACTGACATAATATTTCCCAGCTACAAACTTTAACTCTCTTTTTGGTAAGGCTTCGTAGGATCTGTCCCTGGTCACTCTGCTTCATTCATTCATGGCCCTGCCACACTATCCCCCAAATAAGCTATATGGATGGTATTTATTCTAGGCCTGCCTGGCTCTCCTTCCTTCTTGGCCAATAACCATCCAATTGAGTATTATAGAGAAAACTCCAGAAATCCCTGTATAGCATAGTATGAAAGCAAACTTTGTTGAAGCCCACAAGATCAGTACAGGCTTCTTTTCTTGCCAGTCACTTCCCCTTCATCTCTAATTATTCAAACCACTCAGAAAACAGACCTGAAACAATTGCTATGAGAGGAGCATAGCTCCCATCTCTGCCACAAGCATTACTTTTTGAAAAGCTATTTTTAAAAAACAGAATGTACTTTTTGGACTTGCTTGTGTTTTGCCACCCAGGTGATCCCTTTGATGTTCCCAGGAATCCTTAATCACATTTTACACAGTATCTTGAGCACAGTAGGTGTTCAGTAAACATTTACTATTGATGTTGATAGATAAAACTCACTAAGGTGATAATACAGAGAGCTCAGGGATGCAAAGGATAAAGAAAAGTTGAGGATGAGTCTAATCCTTCTCAAAGTGTGGGGATACTGAGGCCTTTTCATGATAATGAAAAATAATGTGAAACCTGGGGAGTCAGAGAGATTCATAGAAAGGTTCAGCAATAACATGCTTGAGAACCATGATTCATATGGTATACTAGACTTTCTGAAGGCAAAGAGAAAAAATAGAGCAGGGTACATGAAGTAACTCATGAATGAACTGCCTGAATTCATTGAATGTTGAATGTAATTTAACTCTGCCAGATTCTGCCAGAGGACCTGTACTCAGGACGGAGATATGGTAGAGTAAGCAGGCCACAAGGATGAACATATTTCAGTCATTTACCAGCATCTGGGTCTCTGGCTGCCACTCCAGCCAGGGGTACAGGCAGAAGTAGCAGATGCCTCCATGCAGGGTTCCCAGTGTTGGGACAGGCAATCTGCCATGTGCATGAATAGCTCCACACATTCTTGCTGGGTATGCCCACAGGAAAGGCCCTGACTGCTCTTTACCCAGACGATTTTGCAGGGCTGTGTCTGCAGTGAGCAACCTTGAGGGATGAGTTAATATACCCTCCCTTCCAAAGAAAAGGCTTGTTATGACTCACTATAAAAGTGATGAATTCCCCAGGCTTAGGTTGCTTTCCTTTCATGGCAGCCCCCTGAGTGTGCAAGCCTCATCCATCATGGGCCCTGAATCATCCCCATGGGACCAGGGGCATGGGAACCAGCACGAAGTCAACATGAGGCTCTCCCAACTGCTTTTTACCATGAGTAATGAACTACTTTGTTTCTGACCCAAGAGTCTTGTGTCTTTTAACATAAAACAGTAACAGGTTAAGTTGTTAATTTATAAGTACAGCAAAATCTCACACCCATACTCATACTCAAAACCTCATACTCAATTCTCAAACTTCTTGATATCTCAGGAAGTCAAACTCCAGACACTAGGGATTATTATAGGAATGTTACTTTTGATTCGGAGGAGTAACAATATATAAATAACTACCATCAACAATCATTATCACAAATGACAGTGAGGTGATGTTTTAGAATAAAAGATAGACTTGTAATTGAACAAGTTTAGCTTCATGCAGAATTTATGACATTGCCCTTATATTGTGCATTTCAGAAGAGGCACCAGGAGAGCCTTCCTTTGGAACTGAAAGATCTGTTTTGCTCCAAGAGTTAATTTGACCCTTGTTAAACTATATGAAGAATCTAGAAAAAAAAGAGTGAATTCTTCCATATCAGTCATTAATATCTAGCACAGTTATCAGCTGGGTTTTAGGTTACCTAGCAGGGCCCTTTGGAAAAGGACACCAAATATGGTATACTTTTCTCACTCATGAGAACCTTCCCAGATAAATAAGAATGCTTCTAAATAAGAGTTTTCTTTATTGATCAAAACAAATTGTGGAAAATTCTTCAAGAGATGGGAATACCACCAGACCACTTACCTGCCTCCTGAGAAATCTGTAGGCAGGTCAAGAAGCAACAGTTAAAACCAGACATGGAACAATGGACTGGTTCGAAATTGAGAAAGGAGTATGTCAAGGTTTTATATTGTCATCCTGCTTATTTAACTTATATGCCGAGTAGATAATGCAAAATGCTGGGCTGGATAAAGTACAAGCTGAAATCAAGATTGCAGGGAGAATTAACAATATCCTCAGATATGCACATGACACCACCCTTATGGCAGAAAGCAAAGAAGAACTAAAGAGTCTCTTGATGAAAGTGAAAGAGGAGAGTGAAAAAGTTGGCTGAAAACTCAACATTCAGAAAACTAAGATCATGGTGTATGGTCCCATCACTTCATGGCAAATAGATGGGGACACAGTGGAAATAGTGACAGACTTTATTTTTTTGGGCTGCAAAATCACTGCAGATGGTGAACGCAGACATGAAATTAAAAGATGGTTGCTCCTTAGAAGCAAAGTTATGACCAGCCTAGACAGCTTATTAAAAAGCAGAGACATTACTTTGCCAACAAAGGTCTGTCTAGTCAAAGCTATGGTTTTTCCAGTAGTCATGTATGAATGTGAGAGTTGGACTATAAAGAAAGCTGAGCACTGAAAAATTGATTTAGAACTGTAGTGTTGGAGAAGACTCTTTAGAGTCCCTTGGACTGCAAGGAGATCCAACCAGTCAATCCTAAAGGAAATCAGTCCTGAATATTCATTGGAAGGACTGATGTTGAAGCTGAAATTCCAATACTTTGGCCACCTGATGCAAAGAACTGACTCAATGGAAAAGACCCTGATGCTGGGAAAGATTGAAGGTGGGAGGAGAAGGGAATGACAGAGGATGAGATGGCTGAATGGTATCACTGACTTAATGGACATGAGTTTGAGTAAACTCCAGGAGTTGGTGATGGACAGGGAGGCCTGGCATGCTGTAGTCCATGGGGTCGCAAAGAGTTGGATACGACTGAGCGACTGAACTGAACTGAAATAGCTTTATTGAGTGTAACTGACATACAATAAACTATGATTTTTTTTTTAAGTACATGACTTGTTAAGTTTTGATATATGCCTGTGAAACATTCACCACAATCAAAGTATGAAACATCACCCCAAAAGTTTCCACATGTCCACTGGTCATCCTTCCTACTCTTCTGTGTTACTCCCAACCTGCAAGGCAACCATTCACCTGATTTCTATCACTACAGATTAGGTAACAAGAGATTAGCTTTCTAGAATTTTGTATAACTGACTTTACATAGTATGTAAACTTTTTTGCCTTCTTTCACCCAGCATAATTATTCTGATACTCATCCATGCAGTTCCAAGTATTAATAATTATTTTAAGGTTGAGTACTATTTCACTGTATGGATATACACACTTCGTTTATCCATTCACTTGTTGATGGATGTTTGCATTAATTTGCATTACTTCCAGTTTGGGGCTATTACAAATAAAGTTGTTGTGAACATGGTACACAAGTCATTATACAGACATATAGTTTCATTTCTCTGGATAAAAACCCAAGAGCAGAATGACTGGATCATACAGTAGCCACATGATGAACTTTTAAAGAAACTTCCAGACTATTTTCCAGAGTGATTTTACCATACTACAGCCCCATCAGCAGTATTTCCAATATTTAATTTAGCTAGTCTTTTTAAAATTTTTTTATTGAAGGATAATTGCTTTATAGAATTTTGTTGTTTTTTGTCAAACTTCAACATGAATCAGCAATTCAGTTCAGTCGCTCAGTCGTGACCGACTCTTTGAGACCTCATGAATCACAGCATGCCAGGCCTCCCTATCCATCACAAACTCCCACCCATCGAGTCGGTGATGCCATCCAGCCATCTCATCCTCTGTCGTCCCCTTCTCCTCCTGCCCCCCAATCCCTCCCAGCATCAGGGTCTTTCCCAATGAGTCAACTCTTCACATGAGGTGGCCAAAGTATTGGAGTTTCAGCTTCAGCATCAGTCCTTCCAGTGAACACCCAGGACTGAACTCCTTCAGGATGGACTGGCTGGAGCTCCTTGCAGTCCAAGGGACTCTCAAGAGTCTTCTCCAACACCACAGTTCAAAAGCATCAATTCTTTGGTGCTCAGCTTTCTTCACAGTCCAACTCTCACATCCATACATGACCACTGGGAAAACCATGGCCTTGACCAGACGGACCTTTGTTGGCAAAGTAATGTCTCTGCTTTTTAATATGCTATCTAGGTTGGTCATAACTTTCCTTCCAAGGAGTAAGCGTCTTTTAATTTTATGGCTGCAATCACCATCTGCAGTGATTTTGAGCCCAAAAAATAAAGTCTGACACTGTTTCCACGGTCTCCCCATCTATTTCCCATGAAGTGATGGGACCAGATGCCATGATCTTAGTTTTCTGAATGTTAAGCTTTAAGTCAACTTTTTCACTCTCCTCTTTCACTTTCATCAAGAGGCTTTTTAGTTCCTCTTCACTTTCTGCCATAAGGGTGGTGTCATCTGCATATCTGAAGTCATTGATATTTCTCCTGGCAATCTTGATTCCCACTTGTGCTTCTTCCAGCCCAGTGTTTCTCATGATGTACTCTGCATATCAGTTAAATAAGCAGGGTGACAGTATACAGCCTTGACGTACTCCTTTTCCTATTTGGAACCAGTCTGTTGTTCCATGTCCAGTTCTAACTGTTGCTTCCTGACCTGCATATAGGTTTCTCAAGAGGCAGGTCAGGTGATCTGGTATTCCCATCTCCTTCAGAATTTTCCACAGTTTATTGTGATCCACACAGTCGAAGGCTTTGGCATAGTCAATAAAGCATAATCAGCCATAGGTATACATATATCCCTCCCTTTTGAACCTCCCTCCCATCTCCCATCCCATCCCACCCCTCTAGATTGATACAGAGCACCTGTTTGAGTTTCCTGAGCATACAGCAAATTCCCATTGGCTATCTATTTTACATATGGTAATGTAAGTTTCCATGTTACTCTTTCCATACATCTCACCCTCTCTTCCCTTCTCCCCATGTCCATAAGTCTATTCTCTATGTCTGTTTCTCCACTGCTGCCCTGTAAATAAGTTCTTCAGTACCACTTTTCTAGATTCCAGATATGTTAGAATACAATATTTATCTTACTCATTCTGACTCACTTCACTCTGTAAAATAGGTTCTAAGTTCATCCACCTATCAGAACTGATTCAAATGCATTCCTTTTTATGGCTAATATTCCATTGTGTATATGTACCACAACTTCACTATCCATTCATCTGTCGATGGACATCTAGGTTGTTTCCATGTTCTAGCTATTGTAAATAGTGCTGCAGTGAACAATGGGATAATGTGTCTCTTTCAATTTTGGTTTCCTCAGGGTATATGCCTAGGAGTGGAATTGCTGGGTCATATAGTGGTTTTATTCCTAGTTTTTCTTCTCACCTTGCTTATAGTTTCCTTTGCTGTGCAAAAGCTTCTAAGTTTAATCAGGTCCCACTTGTTTACTCTTGTTTTTATTTCCATTACTCTAGGAGGTGGGTCACAGAAGATCTTGTTTTGATTTATGTCATCTAGTGTTCTGCCTATAGTTTCCACTAAGAGTTTTATAGTTTCTGGTCTTACATTTAGATTTTTAATCCATTTTGAGTTTATCTTTGTGTACGGTGTTAGGAAGTGTTCTAATTTCATTCTTTTACATGTAGCTGTCCAGTTCTCCCAGCACCATTTATTGAAGAGGCTGTCTTTGCCCCATTGTATATTCTTGCTCCTTTTTCAAAAATAAGGTACCCATAAGTGCATGGGTTTATTTCTGGGCTTTCTATCTTGTTCCATCGGTCTATATTTCTGTTTTTGTGCCAGTACCATACTGTCTTGACGACTGTAGCTTTGTAGTATAATCTGAATTCCTCCAGCTCCATTCTTCTTTGTCAAGACTGCTTTGGCTATTTGGGGCCTTTTGTGTTTCCATATGAACTGTGAAAGTTTTTGTTCTAGTTCTGTGAAAAATGCCATTGGTAATTTGATAGGGATCCAGTTCAATCTGTAGATTGTGTTTGGTAGTATAGCCATTTTCACAATATTGATTCTTCCTACCCAGGAACATGAAATCTCTCTCCATCTGTTTATGTTGTATTTGATTTCTTTCATTAGTGTCTTATAATTTTCTGTGTACAGTTCTTTTGTCTCCTTAGGTAAGTTTATTCCTAGATATTTAATTCTTTTCTTGCAATGGTGAATGGGACTGATTCCTTAATTTCTCTTTCTGACTTTTCATTGTTAGTATACAGAAATGCACGTGATTTCTCTGTATTGATTTTGTATCCTGCAACTTTGCTAAATTCACTGATAAGCTTTAGTAATTTTCTGATACTATCTTTAGGGTTTTCTATGTACAGTATCATGTCATCTGCAAATAGTGAGAGCTTCACTTCTTCTTTTCTGATCTGGATTTATTTCTTTTTCTTCTCTAATTGCTGTAGCTAGGACTTCCAGAACTATGTTGTATAATAGTGGTGAAAGTGAACACCCTTGTCTTGTTCCTGATCTTAGGGTAAATTCTTTCATTTTTTTCACCATTGAGAATAATGCTTGCTATAAGCTTATCATATATGGCGTTTACTATGTTGAGGTAGGTTCCTTCTAGGCCCATTTTTTTGAAGTTTTAATCATAAATGGGTGCTGAATTTTGTCAAAGGCTTTTTCTGCATCTGTTGAGATCATCATATGGTTTTTATCTTTCAATTTGTTAATATGGTATATCACATTGATTGATTTGTATATATTGAAGAATCCTTACATTCCTGGAATAAACCCAACTTGATCATGGTGTATGAGCTTTTTGATGTGATGCTGAATTCTCTTTGCTAAAATTTTGTTGAGGATTTTTTGCATCTATGTTGATCAGTGATATTGGTCTGTAGTTTTCTTTTTTTGTGTTGTCTTTGTCTGGTTTTGGTATCAGGGTGATGGTGGCCTCATAGAGTGAATTTAGAAGTATTCCTTCCTCTGCAATTTTTTGAAAGAGTTTTAGAAGGACAGGCATTAGCTCTTCTCTAAATATTTGATAGAATTCTCCTGTGAAGCCATCTGGTCCTGGGGTTTTGTTTTTTGGGAGATTTTTGATCACAGCTTCAATTTCAGTGCTTGTAATTGGGTTGTTCATAATTTCTAATTCTTCCTGGTTCAGTCTTGGAAGATTGAGCTTTTCTAAGAATCTGTCCATTTCTTCCAGGTAATCCATTTTATTGCCATATAGTTGTTCATAACAGTTTCTTATAATCCTTTGTATTTCTGCACTGTCTGTTGTAACCTCTCCTTTTTCATTTCTAATTTTGTTGATTTGATTTTTCTCTCTTTTTTTCTTGATGAGTCTGGCTAAAGGCTTGTCAATTTTGTTTATCTTCTCAAAGAAACAGCTTTTAGTTTTATTAATCTTTACTATTGTTTCTTTGTTTTCTTTTTCATTTATTTCTGCTTGGATCTTTATGATTTCTTTCCTTCTACTAATTTTGGGGGGGTTTTGTTCATATTTTTCCAGTTGTTTTAGGTGTAAAGTTAGCTTGTCTATCCGATGCTTTTCTTGTTTCTTGAAGTATGATTGTATTGGTACAAACTTCCCTCTTAGAACTGCTTTTGCTGCATCCCATAGGTTTTGAGTTGTCATGTTCTCATTGTCACTTGTTTCTAGAAATTTTTTTATTTCCCTTTTGATTTCTTCAGTAACCCACTGGTTATTTAGAAATGTGTTGCCTAATCTCCATGTGTTGTGTTTCTTATAGTTTTTTCTTGTAATTTACATCTAGTCTCATAGTGTTGTGGTTGGACAAGATGGTTTTACAATTTCAATTTTCTTAAATTTACTGATGTTTGATTTGTGACCCAAGATGTGGTCTATCCTGGAGAATGTTCCATGAGCACTTAAGAAGGTGTATTCTTCTGCATTTGGATGGAATGTCCTGAGGATATCAATGAGATCCATCTCATCTAATGTATCATTTAAGACTTGTGTTTCCCTATTAATTTTCTGTCCATTGGATGATCTGTCCATTGGTGTGAGTGGGGTGTTAAAGTCTTCTACTATTATTGTGCTACTGTCAATTTCTCCTTTTATGTCTGTTAGCGTTTGTCTTATGTACTGAGGCGCTCCTGTGTTGGGTGCATAGATATTTACAATTGCTATGTCTTCCTCTTGGATTGATCCCTTGACCATTATATAGTGTCCTTCCTTATCTCTTGTAATCTTCTTTATTTTAAGGTCTATTTTGTCTGATATGAGGATTGCTACTCCAGCTTTCTTTTGCTTCCCATTTGCATGGAATATATCTTTCCATCCTTTCACTTTCAGTCTATATGTGTCTTTAGGTCTGAAGTGGGTTTCTTGTATACAACATATATATGGATCTTGTTTTTGCATCCATTCAGCCAGTCTGTGGCTTTTGGTGGGGGCATTTAATCCACTTACATTTAAAGTAATTATTGATATATATGTTCCTATTGCCATTTTCTTAAGTGTTTGGGGTTGATTTTGTAGATCTTTTTTCTTCTCTTGTATTTCTTGACTATATAAGTCCCTTTAACATTTGTTGTAAAGCTGGTTTGGTGGTACTGAATTCTCTTAACTTATGCTTGTCTGAAAAGCTTTTTATTTCATCATCAATTCTGAATGAGATCCTTGCCTAATTTAATTAGTCTTTTAAAATTTTAACCATTCAAATAGGTGTGTGACAGTATTTCATTTGGTTTTAATTTGCATTTCCCTTATGACTCTCTCTTCACATGTTTATTTGCCATCCATATATCTTCTTCAGTGAAGTGTCTATTCAAATCTTTCACTCATTTGTTGTTGTTGTTGTTGTATTATTTCTTTTATTATAAATTTCTGGCATTATTTATATATTATGGATACAAGTTCTTTATCAGATACGTGACTTGCAGATATCTTCTTCCAGTATGTGGCATTCTTTTTAATTTTCTTAAGATTCTCTTTAGAAGAGAAGATGCTTCTAATTTTGGTGAAGTCCAATTCATCAATGTTTTCTTTTATGGATTTTACTTTTATTGTTGTATCTAATAAATCTTTGATTATTCCAAGGTCACAAAATTATTTTCTTATGCTTTCTTTGAGAAGTTTTACAGTTTTAGATTTTATAGGTAGGTTTATAATCAATTTTGAGTTAATTTCTGATTAGGTGCAAGATGGAGATCAAAGTTCATTTCTGCATATGGGTATCCAATTGTTCCAGCACCATTTGTTGAAAAGATTGACTGTCCCTTTTCCACTGAATTGTCTTTACACCTTTGTTGAAAAGCAGTTTCCCATATATGAATAGGTTTACTTCTGGATTCTATCTGCTCTATTGATGTATATATCTATCTTTCTGTAACAGTGATTCAGTAACTTACTGAATGCATGCGTGCATGGTCAGTGTTGTATGACTCTTTGCAATCCCTTGGACCCACCAGGCTCCTCTGTCATGGGATTTCCCAGGGAAGAATACTGGAGTGAGTTGCCATTTCCTTCTCCAGGGGATCTTCTGAGCCCAGGGATCAAATCATGTCTCCTTCATTGGCAGGTGGATTCTTCACCACTGAACCACCAGAGAAGCCCTCCTTTTTAAATTAGGTGGCTTTTATTTCTTTTTGCACTCCACCATAGAAGAGAAGTGATGAGAGCAGACATTTTGTTTCTGGTCACAATGAAAAAGCATTCAGTCTTTTACCATTAAAAATGGTGTTAGCCAAACAGATGGAGAAATATACTGTGTTCATGGATTGAAAGAATCAATACTGTCAAAATGGCTATTCTACCCAAAGCAATCTATAGATTCAATGCAATCCCTATCAAGCTACCAACGGTATTTTTCACAGAACTAGAACAAATAATTTCACAATTTGTATGGAAATACAAAAAACCTTGAATAGCCAAAGTAATCTTGAGAAAGAAGAATGGAACTGGAGGAATCAACCTGCCTGACTTCAGACTATACTACAAAGCCACAGTCATCAAGACAGTATGGTACTGGCACAAAGACAGAAATATAGATCAATGGAACAGAATAGAAAGCCCAGAGATGAATCCACGAACTTATGGACACCTTATCTTTGACAA